>NC_066534.1:3060340-3095340 GCF_024679095.1 Eriocheir sinensis
GGTAAATGAGGTATGTTGGTAAATGTGATAAATGAGATAACCTGCTCCCCTTGTATGTCAGTAAATGTGATAAATGAGATAACCTGCACCCCTTGTATGTCAGTAAATGTGATAAATGAGATAACTTGCACCCCTTGTATGTCAGTAAATGTGATAAATGAGATAACCTGCACCCCTTGTATGTCGGTAAATGTGATAAATGAGATAACCTGCACCCCTTGTATGTCGGTAAATGTGATAAATGAGATAACCTGCACCCCTTGTATGTCGGTAAATGTGATAAATGAGATAACCTGCCCCCCTTTGTATGTCGGTAAATGTGATAATTGAGATAACCTGCCCCCTTTGTATGTCGGTAAATGTGATAAATGAGATAACCTGCCACCCTTGTATGTTGGTAAATGTGATAAATGAGATAACCTGCACCCCTTGTATGTCAGTAAATGAGGTAAATGAAGTATGTTGGTAAATGTGATAAATGAGATAAACTGGATGACCTGCTCCCTTGTAGGTTGGTAAATGTGATAAATGAGATAACCTGCACCCCTTTTATGTCGGTATGTGATAAATGAGATAACCTACACCCCTTGCATGTCGGTAAATGTGATAAATGAGATAACCTGAACCCCTTGTATATCAGTAAATGTGAGAAATGAGATAACCTACACCCCTTGTATGTCGGTAAATGTGAGAAATGAGATAACCTACACCCCTTGTATGTTGGTAAATGTGATAAATGAGATAACCTACACCCCTTGTATGTTGGTAAATGTGAGAAATGAGATAACCTACACCCCTTGTATGTCAGTAAATATGAGAAATGAGATAACCTACACCCCTTGTATGTTGGTAAATGTGAGAAATGAGATAACCTACACCCCTTGTATGTTGGTAAATGTGAGAAATGAGATAACCTACACCCCTTGTATGTTGGTAAATGTGAGAAATGAGATAACCTACACCCCTTGTATGTCAGTAAATGTGAGAAATGAGATAACCTGCACCCCTTGTATATCGGTAAATGTGATTAATGAGATACCCTACACCCATTGTATGTCAGTAAATGTGATAAATGAGGTACCCTACACCCCTTGTATGTCGGTAAATGTGATAAATGAGATAACCTACACCCCTTGTATGTCGGTAAATGTGATAAATGAGGTACCCTACACCCCTTGTATGTCAGTAAATGTGATAAATGAGGTACCCTACACCCCTTGTATGTCGGTAAATGTGATGAGGTAACTTTTTTTGTTTACATCTCAGCCTATAGCGCCGGTAGGCTTTCTTCAGAGGCCTGGTGGTCGGCCCAAGCCCGTCATGGCACAGGCAATTTTTATAGTGGCGCTAGTTATGCTTGGCTCATGCTGCCCCCTGGAACTCATTTTTGATTCGCTTGTACGGTTTCTTCTAGAATCCGGGATGATAGGTGGTCTTCTGGACAGCCTGTGGATAGTCTTAGCCACTCAGTGGTGACTAAAAAATCCCACGTGGTAGCGTGGGGATTCGAATCAACATTGTCCATGGCGTGATGAATGCTGCCCCCACACGCTAATCACTCAACCACCGCCTACCCTTGTATGTCGGTAAATGTGAAAAATGAGATAACCTAAACCCCTTGTATGTCAGTAAATGTGATAAATGAGGTAACCTGAAACCTTGTATGTCAGTAAATGTGATAAATGAGATAACCTGCACCCCTTGTATGTCGGTAAATGTGATAAATAAGATAACTTACACCCCTTGTATGTTGGTAAATGTGATAAACGAGATAACCTACACCCTTTGTATGTCAGTATATGTAATAAATGAGATAACCTGCACCCCATGTATGTCAGTAAATGTGATGAATGAGATAACCAACACCCTTTGTATGTCGGTAAATGTGATAAATGAGATAACCTACACCCCTTGTATGTCGGTATATGTGATAAATGAGATAACCTACGCTCTTCTGATTGATGGTCATGTTTCTTGGATTCTCTCCATTTAATGGTAGGCTATCTGATTTATGGGGTCCATGTCATTCTTGAATTTGGCCATTTTCCCGTAAAAGCTGCCATGCTGTCTTGCCGCTATCTTGCCTGGACAAATTACGATATCAACACTGTGTTTGTAAACATTGGGTTCCGCGCATGCGCAGATCAGGATGGGATGTCTTAGGATACGTGGATGTCAGATGACATAACACCGGCGCACTTAAAATCAAAACCTTATTGCTTATGTTCTTCTTGTAACTAATTTATTTATGGACCAATATCTTTTATTCAGAAAGCTATTTAATCAGGAAGGATAGGAGATTAATGATCACTATCGCTTGTTTTTTATAGAATAGTAAAAAATATTTCCTAGATATCGATGATAAAATATTAAAAAGTTGTAAAATGTTTGTGTCAAAAATCTAAATCAACTTCAAACAAAAGTTAAAATAGTGAACATGCAGTAATTTCTTTTTCATACTTTCATAAACTGAATAAAAAGAGTAGACTTAAATAAATGCCTAAAATAAGAAGTTAAGATAACATTTTTTCTTTACCATGTCCTTTATACCAAAAGAAAGAGGAAAAATAAAAATATTTATAAGCAAATAATTAAGTTATTACTTATTTGAAATTATTACTTAAAGAACGCCTAAAATAGGTGTTTCTTGCAATTATTATTTTAAAAAATAATAGTAATTATTATCGGGTGATCGGAATGGTGATCGGAACAGCAGTATTTAAATAAATGATTGGATGATTGGAATCGGATCAGTTGCTCAAACTGATCGGATGAACGGGGATCGGAACAGCAAAAAAGTGATCAGTGCCCACTACTGATATATATATATATATATATATATATATATATATATATATATATATATATATATATATATATATATATATATATATATATATATATATAAACAATACAAACTTGTTTCAAGGCTCTGTGTAGAGTATTGTAGACAATAAATGCGAAGTACCAACTCCTCCCCACTCGCTAGCTCGAAATTTTGTGGGCCAACTTTTTTAGCCGAATATATGTTTCGAAGTGAAATTTAGTATCTTATAGTATCCACAAAATCCTCATACGCCTATAAGTTCCCGAGTTACACCGAGAAAACTGTATTTTTTTTCTCTCCTGTCAGAGTAGGCTAACAAATAAAAATCGCTCAAATCTCCTCATCTATGTTCCTTAGAAAGGTTGCCATATGTTACTATTAAGAAACTTATCCCAACAAACGACGCTCCCAAATTCGACGCACTTTCATCGAAAACTTAATTATTAATCACTTTTTAACTTTTATGACGCGTTTCGCGTCATCGCCCGCCAGGACCTTTTACCCTTTGATGACACGAGACGCGTCATCGTGCGTGAGAGGGTTAATATACTGTTTTCTTCTAAATTCTCCACCCATCTGTTTTTTTATAATTTTCTCACACATCTTTGCTACCACACTTGTTAATGACACTGTGTGTGTGTGTGTGTGTGTGTGTGTGTGTGTGTGTTTTGTTATTCGATCCATGTGTTTATGTGGTTGAGTCAAGATGGGTGGGTTGGCCGCGCACGTGCAGTGGTGACAATAACTGGCATGGAGGAACCACAGGCATGCCACACCCACAACTGTTTCTTCCTTCCATTTAACTGCAGCAACAAGGCCATAACTTAGGTGATGGCAGCACAAGCCGTGACAGCCCTTACTTTAACAGACGACACCATGTTGATACAGGGCTTTGTTTACGTTGTGGATGTGGATATGGGCAACCGACCTTGGCCGTGTGTGACGCACACCCAGAAAAGTTGGAGTTGCCAGTTGCCCTAGCTGGCGCCAACTCGGTGGGAAGAAAAAAGCCCTGTGTGACACCAGCTTACGGATAACCGTGAACTCGCTCCTGGTTGGGCGTATGGGCGTTGCCCGTAGCCCCAACGGTTGGACGAAAATGGCCATTGTGACACCGCCTTAAGGAAGTGAAGCCACTGATAGGGTGAGCATCAGCGATGACGTCATTGGACTCCCAGCGAATCATCAGCGTGTTTTTAGAACTGTCAGCCAATCGTAACTGCAGCTTCAAAATGACTCGTTCTCTCTCTCTCTCTCTCTCGCCATAGCCACAATGTTTGGAGTAAAACGTCCAGTGTGATACTACCCTTAAAGGTAGCGTGCGTGACGCCGATGGTAAGTAGACGTGACCCGTACGTGTCAAAGCAGCGCGAAACTCCGGGTGATAATGCGCGAAAGTTGGGATGGTAAGAATTTAGGACTAACCGCGAAACTCATGGATCGTGAAACTTGGATAGCATTAAACTCGAGAGGGTACTGTATTCATCACTTCTACTATTTCACTTATACTATCAAAAGTTTCACCATTAACCTTAACTTTCTGGATCTCATCTCTATTTTCCAACTTTCCATTTATGAACTCATAAAACAGTTTTGGCTGGTCTTTGCACTTATTTACAATATTTTTCTCAAAATTCCTTTTTTCTTCTCTTCTTCTCTTGTGTGTGTGTGTCTGTGTGTGTGTGTGTGTGTGTGTGTGTGTGTGTGTATTTACCCATTTGTATTTACCTATTTGTAGTCTACTGGGCCCGAGCTAGGCTCTAATAGTCCCGTCTCCATATCGCCATTCATCCATCCTTTCCTTCATTTGTTGGACCCTGCTCGCCTCCACCACCTCTTCCCACAAGCTGTTCCAAGTGTTAACACTTCTATGTGGAAAACTATACTTCTTCAAGTCACTCAAACAAGTTCCTTTACAGGTAACTCTCGATTTACGCGAGTTTGGTTTACGTGTTTTTTAAATAACTCGGGGTCCAAAATCCAAATAAATGTTTAATTTACACATTTTTTTCATTTATACACGATATTTTATGGAGTGGCCACCAGATGTCTCACGCAACTGGACTCACACGGCGCCGCAGCCACACAGCTGAGCTCAGTTCTTCCCGCGCGCCACTTGAACAACAATACAGTACCCACACTGCCACGCTACTCAACAATAGGGGTGGGGAGGTACCAGTACCAGTACTGCTACTAATGGTACCAGCTATGCGGTACAGTACCGGTACCAGACTGCTCGATACCGGTACCCTTACTAGCCAATCGCTCATGGTGTCCCTCATTTCTTCCTCACACGAGTGAGGCTGAGACTGAGTGCCTGAGTGGATATCTCAGTGATATGGGTATTCTCTCTCTCTCTCTCTCTCTCTCTCTCTCTCTCTCTCTCTCTCTCTCTCTCTCTCTCCACTGAATGAAGTGAATATTTATTTTTCACCATCAGTGGTCCAGTGTAACACGATTGACTCCTTTAAAAACAAGCTCGACCGTCACTTCCTTGAACTTAATATTAACTAGAGTAGAAAAGCAACATTTTGGAGCCATCTGATTAATGTAAAATCACTTAGGTTTAAGGACAGACCACCTAGTCTGGACCATGGGGTTTGTGTGGTCTGATTTTCTATGTAATTCTATGTAATTATCTCTCTCTCTCTCTCTCTCTCTTCACTGAATGAAGTGAATATTTATTTTTCGATAGAAACCTACCTCTTGTTTGATTTACATTGTTTTTGATTTACGCGACCTCTTCAAGGACACAATACTCGCATAAATCGAGAGTTACCTGTATTAAGTTTCTTTCCATGTCCTCTCAGCCCCTGCATTCTCGCAGTTGAGAAGACATCATCTCTATCCACCTCATCAAACTTTTTTACCAACTTATACAGCATGATCAGATCTCCTCTCTCCCTTCTTTTTTATGTGTTGTCAAGTCCACCTCCTTCAATTTGTCTTCATACGTCATATTCGAGAGTTCTGGGACCATTTTCATTGCAATTCTCTGTATTCTTTCCAACTTTCTGATATCCTTCTTTTTGTGAGGCGACCACACAACTGCAGCATATTCAAGTTTTGGTCTTATCAATGTTGTTATTATTTTCTTCATCATTTCTTTGTCCATGAAATGGAATGCTACCCTTATATTTTGCATCATCCTGTAGGTTTCTCCAAACAACTTGTTTATGTGCTTTTCTGGGGTTAGTGTGTCTTGCATCTTTACTCCCAAATCTTTTTCTTCATGTACCACCTTTAAGTTTTCTTCTCCCATCCTGTATGTTTTCCTTGGTCATTTTTTTACTTATCCCCATTTAGATGACATGGCATTTATTTGCATTAAATTCCATCTCCCATAACTGGGTCCATCTATACACCTTATCTTGGAATTTTTACAGATTTTCACAGTCTTCCTTCATCCTCACTTTTCTTATTAACTTTGCATCGTCTGCAAAAAGGCTGATATAACTTTTTATACCCTTCGGCATATCATTTATATATATTATGAACATTAGTGGTACCAGAACTGAGCCTTGAGGAACTCCACTCTCTACTCTCCTCCAATTTGATTTCTCTTCCCTAATCACCTAATTCCATTTCTCTTCCTGTTAAGTAATCCTTCATCCACTCGATAACCTTTCCGCCCATTCCTCCCCACTGCTGTAGTTTCCAGATTAACCTTTTGTGCGGAACCTTGTCAACAGCTTTGTTCAAATCGAGATACACGCAGTCAGCCCATCCTTCTCTCTCTTGCACCACGTCTACTGCTCTTGAGTAGAAACATAGTAAGTTAGTGACACATGATTTCCCTTTTCTAAATCCAAACTCTCCCTTATTTATCATGTTTTCCTTTTCTAAATGTTCAGCCCATTGGTTTTTTATTACACTTTCACAAATCTTGCACATTACACTTGTTAAAGAGACAGGTGTGTGTGTGTGTGTGTGTGTGTGTGTGTGTGTGTGTGTGTGTGTGTGTGTGTATATATATACATACATAGGCTACATAGGTATGTGTTTATATATATATATATATATATATATATATATATATATATATATATATATATATATATATATATATATATATATATATATATATATATATATATTTTCTCTCTCTCTCTCCAGAACAAGCAGTATGGCATATGAAAATAGATAAAAAATGTAAAATTTACTTGACCAAATGAGCCTATTGGTAACCTTCAAGAAAGAATTCAACTGAAGTTCTATGCAGTTCCTGATGTACAGGAAAAATATCTGAAAAATTTACACACACAAAAAAAAAAGGGGGGGGGGGGATTTAACTAAATTGTAAGCATAAATGATTTTTATATTCCAGTCTTAATTTTTCAACCAAATGGTTGTGGAAACTATTGCAGCATATGAGTTTGAAGGTTGAAAAATCATTCAAGAATTTTAATTTGTCTCCTTACATGTTCCTGTGTTTTATTCCACAAGCCATGCAGCATTTAGTTTATTGCTTAAAATGTAAAGATTAAACAGGAACTATTTTTCTTCTTTACTAAAGAAATAACATCAGACTAAAAGTACAGCATGGAAATAGAGAAAAACTGGAATGGACAAGAGTATGGAAGGGATCAACTATTGGTATACAGAGGAAATGGATGGCTGGTGTTTCAGTAATGGGACAATGCTATTTTGCAATCTGGGCAGGAGTTAAAGATTATTTTCTTTTAAATAACTACTCAGAGAGGCTAGCTTTTTTTCTTTTCACATTACATGGCATACAAATTCAGGTGCCAAACTTGAATTATTTTGTATCAAATATATGTTATCTTCTTTGCGCTATTTTCAAGATTTGGTCTCTACTCAGCAAACTTGGAAAATTATCTTTTTTCATCACAGCTCTATAATTAGTCATACATATAAACAATAACACAACTGCACCCACACCACATACACACCCACACCCACACCCACACAAGCCTCCCCCCACCCCCACACACACAGTGTAGAGTATAACAGTACATTTTGCTTGAATATCATGAGCCTATCCTATCAGTCATTACCCACAGCACAAAAGTGATGAAATAACAGCACAGGAATAGCACTTTAATGTTAATATTCAGTTTGTGATTTTAATGACCAACCATGTTTGTATGTATATAAAATCTGAATCATACCTAATAGTTTCCTTTTTTTCTTTCATCTATTTTAATTTGCCTGCATTTCATGCTTGCATCCTAAACTGTTATGACAAACAAGATTATCACATAATGCACATAAAATAGTGTAAAAAAAATCCTTGCAATACATGACAAATATATTTTCTTTGGTAAACTATCATCACTACTTCTGGTAGATAAATCTGTCCTTAATCCATATGGCAAGTCATTGAAAGCAATAAGTTGGCATGCCATGTGTTCACAACCTACTTTTAACAAATAATGTATAAATATTCAAATCTAGTAACTGAAAAAAAAAAATTAGACTTACAAAATAAAATTCTAATTTCACTTGTCTGAGAAATAATTTCTTAATAATACTTACAAATGCAAATTATGGAATAAAGATTTGATGATTTTAACATTAATGAAAGTATTAATTTTCAACATTGTTCACTATCCTCTTCTGTTAAAAGATATAAGTTAAAAGAGGATTAAGAAATGGCTACAATTTTGCAAACATTGTTTCTTAATTACAAATCAATTGCTAAATCATAGCTTCACATTGCATTAAGAAAGAAAATTATAAATAATCTGGGGCAACTTACTTACATTCAATTAGGTTTGCTTGCTATTACATAAGCAATAACAAAGCTTTCAACACTGCTGAAAAAAAAAAAAAGCAAAATGAGTCATATATACTTGATTTCAGTAAAGGAACTTTTACATATTACAGTAGACCCTCCATTAAGTGCATTTCTCTTAAGAATTTTCTTATAACATGAAACCTAAATTTAGGAAACATTTTCCATATAACACAGTAACCCTCCATTTAACACAAATTGAATCAGGTATATATATATATATATATATATATATATATATATATATATATATATATATATATATATATATATATATATATATATATATATATATATATATATATATATATATATATATATATATATATATATATATATATATATATATATATATATATATATATATATATATATATATATATATATATATATATATATATATATATATATATATATATATATATATATATATATATATATATATATATATATATATATATATATATATATATATATATATATATATATATATATATATATATATATATATATATATATATATATATATATATATATATATATATATATATATATATAAAACAGCAGGGGCCCATCAGTCAAACCAAAAATGGAGAAATAAGTGATGGAAATGTAGAATAAACACAATAACATGTGGAAGGCCGCTGACAGGCATGCACCAAGCAAGAGACTGAGTCACTCTTGAACTCTCATTGGCATAAGAAAAGAGGAACACAACTGCTCATTGGTTGATTATATTTTTCAGTTGTATGTACATGCGATGGGAAGTTAGTTTAGATCTGTGTGTGCCAGATGCAACTCGTAACTTATTAATGAGCGTGGAGAACAATATAGTTTTCTATGTCGTGCCACCCTTGCCACCTCACCCATACCAGCTTGCCACCTCTTCCATGCCCACCCACAAGGTTGTACTCTAAGAGCCATATAAATTTACATTCATACAGCTCTGCTCTACTTCAGCTCCCCCATGGTATCTTAGTCTTTAATCTTTCATGCAACAAATAATCAGATTTTTTAACAAACTAAGGAATAGCCATGCTTCAGCTGTATCACCTCCATCCTATGATATGAACACTTTCAAGAAGAAAGAATCTACACTATGTCCTTCTCTTTCATCTAGTTTTACTGTCATATGCTTACACAAGCAGCACTGTAGCAGAATATTTTGTATCTTTCATTTCACCCTTAAGCTGACTTCACAAAAATAGTCACACCAGTCTCAAATGGATAAATCCCATTGAAATAACACCTCCATTTAGTGCAAATTCCATTTAATGTGAATTTCTGAAGGATCTAACTTGCGACATATAGAGGGTCTACTGTAGTTGCACCTGCCTTCCATAAATATGCCTTGAACACACTATCAAGTCAAAATATGTAATTCTGTCCGTCTGTCTGTCTTTGATTGTATCAATATTTTCATTGTTCATTGCATCTTACTGCACTTGTTTATGCAGTTTAGCCAGATAGTAGGCATGACCCGATCCCTGGTTTATACCTAGTGCTCCTATCCCTACTAGGCAAACTGGGGCATGGATGTAATTGCTCTAAAGAAGCATGAAACAACCAATACCATGTGAAGTAACATCAGCCCTTTGTATGTGCATTTGCTAGTGTTAAAAGTATTTATTAAATGTCTCAGAAATCTTTCAAAATTTATCCATTATATTTTTACACACTCCCTCGATTAAGTGTGTGCATTTTAAGCTTTGGATAGCTAATCAAGATTGAGACTTCTGATTCTGAAATCACTGAAACTAATATTCAAATAATATGTTCTTTATCTTTGCTGAACACTGCAAGTGAAAAAGTACTCAAAATATGTGTAATTCAAAGCTAGCATGCCCTCCTGCATTTCGAGATGAACTACCTATATTGATACACTGTGCTGTTTTATAGTATTACAAAATTCCTACATACTTGGGGAAAAATAAAATCATAGCACTTAAGGACGAAAAGTATGATATTCACTCTCCCTTGTACCTACAGGACGGCCTCAGTCAAGCTGTTCAATGTCCTATCAAAAGGATGGCTCTTTTTACTGTCTGGGAGCTTATAACACACACACACACACACACACACACACACACACACACACACACATTCATTTAGTTATTATTTGCCTGATGACTGCTGCAGAAGGAGGACACAACATCTGGTCCATCTCACCAATGGAACGGCACCAGCTGGGCAGCAAGAAAAGGAATTTGTCTGGGTTGAGAATATTCAGGATTATGCCTGTCTCCTGCTATGTATAAAAAGTCTATGGTTATCTTGAAAGTAAGGTAATGTGAATGTCTGGATGCTCATTTCAGGAATGGCAGGAAGTCATTGTGAACAAACAATGGAGAGAAGACATCTTCTAGTCATTTCCTTCTAGGAGGACAGTGGGAAAAGATATGTTGGTAAGAAGAAAAGAAGTAGACTATGAGAGGTTAAGACTAATAGAAAACATGAAGGATTGATTTAATGCATTATTTGAATGACTGATGAAGGTGGAGATAGAACAAGACAGGATAAACATGAAGGAAGCAGAAACAGATGGAATTTGGAAATGTGGGCCATGGAAGATGAGATTATGCATCTGAAAGATGAAGTACAAAAGTCCAAGACTGAAAGTGTCAGGAGAGATAACCAAGAGATAGTGAAAGAAATGAAGAAAGGGTTTAAAAAAATACTGAGGGAAACCACAAATTAAAGAAAAAAATCATTGGTGAGGCTAAACCATTTGTGATCAATGTTCATTAGATACAGAAAAAAAGGGCTAAATGGAAATGAGAAGAGCAGCAAAGAAAGGTAGATCTCAAGGACATGACTGCACAACATTATGCAACATTACATAATGGAGTTACCAAGTTTTGCCAAGATGGCAGTAGCAGCCAAGTGCCTGCCGAGTCATTGTGCTGGGGGTTGTGTTGGCAGGGGGCAGTGTTTGTAAACAAATGACACGTCGTAGTTATGTGAGTGTTACCTCGCTGCATCTTCTTACCTCTTGCAAATGTTTTATTCAACTATTATTTCTGTTTCCAGTAAACAGTTACATATAAGGCCTGATGCAGGAATATTGTGAGGAAGCTGTTGTTGTGGAATGCCATTTTGGCTGCGATCAACTGATCAGCTGACTGGTTTTGCTAAACCCACCCCCACCTGTGGAAAGTTGTGGGGGCTCATAGATGAACCAAATACAGCTGAGACTTGTAAACACCGAAGATAACTAGATAGACTCCCTCCACCCTTGCTCAGCTCACATGGTAACTAACTGGAATCTGCTAGATCTAGCAGTATGGTTGTATAGCAGACTGTAGGCCTATAAATTGGTAGAGTAGCAACTAGCAATAGCAGCGTGAGTAAAGTTTGAGTTCCAAGGGCAACTGAGGGGGAAATGTGAGTGGACTGGCCCTTACTCTCTCTTGTCTTACCCCAGCCTGGCTGGGATGGGGCCAGAATGTGAGGACTGAGGATGGCAGCAGGGTGGGGGTGGGGGTGGGAGGGAAGTGCTGAAGTGCTGTGTTAACAAACGGCTGCTCCACTAACGGCTGGATATTTGAAATGCCAAATCATTGCTTAACCAGGTATTACTAATATTATTAGCCTGGTTGAAAATGTGAGTGGTCATAAGTGGCATACATTGTAACTTGAGGACTGCCTGCATACATATACAGTGGCCTTGCACCTAACACTAAATTGTCCAGTGCATTCCATGTCCAACACAGATTTTTTTAAAACAAGCATTTAAAAAAAAAATTATGTTAAGCATTTAAAATCATCCAAGGCACAACAAACCTCAGTCAACAAGTGGCCCAAAAATGCAGAGATTTCTGTAACATGTGGAAAAATTGTCCATCGTGCATTGCACTTGCCACTCTTAGCCAATCAGCTTGAAGATTGGTTCATGACACCAGCCATAAATATGAAAAGGGGCAGTCATGCGATGTGAAGAACTACATATTTTGCCTAGATCTGAGTAGCTTGGGTAGACCAGTCTGCTTGCCGCCATGCCCAGGACAGATTTTTACTGATTTTTATTGCATTTTTAAGGGATTTTTCAAAAATTCCCTGACAATCAATTTTTCGCATAACTTATTTTGTTTATCCAATGTGAATTTTGTCAACACAACATGATCTTTGACCAAATCCCTCCATTGGATGAAAGGCCAATATATATATATATATATATATATATATATATATATATATATATATATATATATATATATATATATATATAGATATAGATATAGATATAGATAGATAGATAGATAGATAGATAGATAGATATAGATAGATAGATAGATAGAGATAGAGATAGAGATAGATATATGTATATATATACAGTACCCTCTCAAGTTTCGTGCTATCCGAGTTTTGCGATCCTCGAGTTTAGCGCTTTGTCCTAAATTCTTACCATCACGACTTTCGCGCATTACCACCACGAGTTTCGCGTTCCTTTGAGTTGTATGGGTCGCGTCTACCTACCATCGGCGTCATGAGTGCTGCCTTAAAAGGCGGTGTCCAACCATTGGGGCTATGGGCAACCGCGGTTGCCCGTATGTCCAACCGGGAGCGAGTTGTTGGTTGTCCGTATGAATGGAAAACGGTTGTGAGTACGAGCGTGGGTGAGTGGGTACTGATTGGCTGTATGTAAACAAACAGACGACGGCAGTGGCTGAGGAGTGAGGAGCAGTGGAAGGTGGCCCACCAAGAGACTCATAAAATGGACTGGCAGAGCTGCTTTGCTTACTACTTGATTAACAAGATAAGAGAACACCCCGTGCTGGGGAACCACAGTCCAAAAAACTTTTTTCGAGTCTATGAAAACTGTAGATCTCCCAGTGATGTTTTCCTCTTTTTCTTCTTCTTTTGACCTGTAATGCATGGCAGTGATGGTGAAAAGTAACAGTGGAAAATAGCAAAAGGGCATAGAAAACCCAAATCAGGGAAAGAAAAGAACAGAAAAACACCTAAGTTCAGGGTGAAGTGTATAAGTGCGCACTGTGAAGTAAACAAGGGCCGCTTTCACAGTCACTGTTTGTTTTGATCGTTACCAATGGCGGCGATCGACGCTATAGTTTTCCATGTGAAATTGGCCTATGGGGTAGTGGTGGCTGCGGAGAAAGCGACAGGTGTTGAGAGTGTGTGGTAAGGTGCAGGGCGAGGCTAACCCAGCAGCCGCCACGAGGTGCCGTTGTAAAGGCAATACCGACCTTGGCCATGTGTGACACACACCAGGAAAAGTTGGAGTTGCCGGTTGCCCTAGCTGGCGCCAACGCGGTGGGAAAAAAAAAGCCTTGTGTGACACCAGCTTACGGATAACCGTGAACTCGCTCTCGGTTGGGCGCACGGGCGTTGCCCGTAGCCCCAATGGTTGGACAAAAATGGCCATTGTGACACCGCCTTAAGGCAGTGAAGCCACTGATAGGGTGGGCGTTGGCGATGACGTCATCGGACTCCCAGTGAATCACAAGCGTGTTTTCAGAACTGTGAGCCAATTCGTAAGGCAGCTGCCTTCAACTGCGGCTTCAAAAAGGCCCGTTTTCTCTTCTGTTTACCCCCCGCCCCCACCCTCTCTCTCTCTCTCTCTCTCTCTCTCTCTCTCTCTCTCTCTCTCTCTCTCTCTCTCTCTCTCTTGCCATAGCCACAATGTTTGGAGGAAAACGTCTAGTGTGATAGTACATTTAAAGGTAGCGTGCGTGACGCCGATGGTAAGTAGACGTGACCTGTATATGTCAAAACAGCGCGAAACTCAGAGTGATAATGCACGAAAGTTGGGATGGTAAGAATTTAGGACTAACCGCGAAACTCGTGGATCACGAAACTCGGATATCGCGAAACTCAAGAGGGTAATATATATATATATATATATATATATATATATATATATATATATATATATATATATATATATATATATATATATATATATATATATATATATATATATATATATATATATATATATATATATATATATATATATATATATATATATATATATATATATATATATATATATATATATATATATATATATATATATATATATATATATATATATATATATATTCAGGTAACTCGATTTACGTGAGTATTGTGTCCTTGAATAGGTCGCATAAATCAAAAACAATGTAAATCCAACAAGAGGTTGGTTTCTATCAAAAAATAAATATTCACTTCATTCAGTGAAGAGAGAGAGAGAGAGAGAGAGAGAATATTCATATCACTGAAATATCCACTCAGGCACTCAGTATCAGCCTCACTCGTGTGAGGAAGAAATGAGGGACACCATGAGCGAATGGATAGTATTGGTACCGGTACTGTACCGTATAGCTGGTACCGTTAGTACCGGTACTGGTACCGGTACCAGCCCACCCTTACTGTTGAGTAGCGTGGCAGCGTGGGTACTGTATTGTTGTTCAAGTGGCACACGGGAAGAACTGAGCTCAACTGTGTGGCCACGGCGCAGTGTGAGTCCAGTTGTGTGAGACATCTGGTGGCCACTCCATAAAATATCGCGTATAAGTGAAAAAAAACGTGTTAATTAAACATTTATTTGGATTTTGGACCCCGTGTTATTTAAAAAACGCGTAAGCCAAACTCGCGTAAATCGAGTTACCTGTATATATATATATATATATATATATATATATATATATATATATATATATATATATATATATATATATATATATATATATATATATATATATAAACAAGCAGTCCTCAAGTTATGATGTATGTGTCTTATGACCACTCAAACTTATGACGGACCTGACATAGCAAATTTCCCACCATGGATAGACCGCTTGCACTTAAAACAAGGCTGACATTTCAAATATCCCATCGAGGATAGAGCAGCTGTTCTTCAGTGTTGCCAGATGGTGAAAATTTTCACCAGATTGAGTAAATCTGATAAAATTTGAGGCGTAGTAAAAAAAATTAAGAATTTGGAACCAGGCAATAATTGGTGAAATATGGTGAAGGTATATTTAAATGATCATTTCAAAGTCTAAGATCACTATATTCATTATGAGCATCTGAAATATATTCAATTGGTCATCCCCCAAAAAATTAAATGGAACACTAAAGTGGCAACCATTTATTCAGATGATGCTGCAGTTGCAGAAACCAGGTACTGCTGGTGCAAGCCAACTGTGCTGTCTTTGTTTTGTTTGGGATAGAAAAGTAAGCAGAGTTTTGGTGGGCTAGAACACTGGGCAAAAGGATGTGGCAAGGTGTGAGGAACCGATCATGTGAGGACTGGCAAGGCGAGGTGCCATTATAAAGGCATTGGATATTTAAATTTTTCTTTCTTAAAATAAAATGGCCTATTCATGCAGCACTTCCAATGCAATACCATCAAGGCAAAATCTCCATGAATAGTTTCACGTCCACCCGAGTCACTCAAACCAGTAGCTGGGCCCTCTGGGTTGTAGAAAAATAGCAATGTGTGGTCAGTGGCATTGTACTTTAAGGTATAATAAATTTTGCTAAAAATATACTCTTGTATCATCTTTATCTGTTGCTGAAATCTGGTGAAATTTTCATGCCAGTCTGGTGAAGTTAACACATCACAATCTGTCAGTCTGATTTGTTTACACAGCTTTCCCGCGCTGCTACTCTTCACCTCTCCCGCCTTTTTCCTCTCACCCCAGCCCACCCAGCTTTTTATAATAATGACTGGGAAGACGAAGAGTCCAGGTACAAGTGGACCTGAAAAGGAGAAAAGAAAAGCGATTGATTTAGAGCTCAAAATGAAAGTTATTGTTCAAAATGAGAAAGGTAAATCTGTTTCTACCGTCTCACATGACGAGCTTGTCGCATTCCACCATATCAATCATTCTGAAGGATAAACACCACATTAGGGAAGCTGTAAAAGGTTTAGCACCCACGAAGTCTTCAGTTATTAGCAAAAAACAGCAAAGGCCTAGCCATGACGTACATAGTACACCACCTCAGTCCTCGCCCGACTACCATGCCATAGAAAGGCTGTTCTAGGGTAGATAGTGTTAGATTAGGTCAAGTTAGGTTAGATTTAGTTTTATTCTATTTTTACACCAAATATGTGTGATACGTTTCGCACTGTGCCATTGTTGTCCCTGGCAGCGGAGTAGGTGATGAGGGGAACGGGTTAATTACCATATTTTGTGGCGCATAACGCGCACCTTTTTCACTTAAAAAATGCCAGAAAGTTACCCCTGTGCAGTATATGCCAAAGATACAAATTTTGATTGATTTTGTCTGCCTCTTTTTGCCATAATTTTGAAGTTTGCGTGGGGTTTTATGGATTAGCATGACTTCTAGGCTGCCATTCAACTTCTCCGTGCCCTTCTCAGTGTTTCCGTGACCGTGACAATGGCAGGAGAGTTTTTCATATCTTCCACGTCTGATTCGGCGCCTGAGTGTCACAGCCAGTGACAGACTCCTCATAAGCCTCCTCTTGCTCCCAAAAGAGCTCTTAGTGTGAGCGCAATGGGAGAGAGCTGAAACTGACTTATTCAAAGTTCGAAAGTGGTGTTAGTGGTGAAGACAGTGACATCAACAGCCTTGAACTCCAACCCCTTGTCTTATCAGAAAAACTGAGCCCCGTTATTGTGCAACCTCAGTTTGGTGGCCATCCTGTAGATCAATCTCATTATGGTGGTAGTGGAAGTGATACTCAGGTCCCTGAGGATGCATCCCAGCACCCTTCAATTTTATCAAGTTAAGAATATGAGGGTAATGAAGGGGGTTTGTAGCGGGTTCGAGTGCGTGGAGGGGGAGGGCAGCTGCCAACCACAACCTATGCAGCGCTGCAAACACAGGCTTGCTCTGTCCTAAAAGTTACTGCGCTTCATCACATCACCACAGAAACACCACATGACATAGAGACTTCGGGTTTGAGGTGGAAGGAAGGAAGGAAGGACAGCAGGAAGGACGGATTAAGAGAATATTCATAAATTTAAAGCTACTAGCTTAGGCAGAGCCATGAAACCATACCTGGGCACTTCCGCACCTCGGTCCGGACCTCCGCTCCTCCGCACCTGCGGACCGCCAAACGAGGTGCGGAAGCCCGGAAGTGCGGAACGTTTTCAAAAGTGCGGAAGTAACAGGTGCGGACAGGCGAAATTTTGGGTCCAGACTTCCGCACCTGAGATTTTCAAAGATAAAAAAACGAAGACGACAAACAGTCCGCGGCATTACTTTCGCGCGTTTTGGCGGGCTATGTGCTACCAGCTGATCACTGTGTCAATTTTCTTTTTCTTTTCAGAATCTTTTGACATTTAGTGATTCACTGCGATTGTTTAGTGTTTAGTGTTTACAAATAAACACTCCTAGCATACCATCACTAACCGTATCGTTGGCAACACTGCCACCGCCGCCGACACCAAAACAGCGCGCGTATGTATAATATGCCTTTTCACTACCTTTACCACTTTTTTTTCCTTTTAATTTTTTCTGCCTTCATATTATGGTTAAGGAATAAGGTATAATATGGAGGCGTAATATCGTATTTTGGAGGCGTGTAGTGAATCTCCACAATTACCAACAAAAATTTCAGGAAATTATACATCATCAGTCTTGCTTAACCATACCTATTTCTGAGCATTTTAAGCAATGAATATTTCTTTCCAAAATTGCTGCCTTAAAATTTAGGGTACGTGATATACGCCGGAGCGCATTATACGCCACAAAATATGGTAATCAAGGGTCTCTCCCAGTGATGAGAAGGCTCAGCATGGGTGTGATGATAAATGAGATGAGAAAGGGAAGTGAAACCCATAGTTTCGTCCCCTAGATTAGCTTACTTTTTTCATCAGGATCACCTAAGACAGCGGTTCCCAGAGTGTGGTGTGCACACCCCTGGGGGTGTGTGAGCTGATCACTAAGGGTGCATAAGAAAAAAAATAATGTAATGATGGATTTTGTCATTGAAATTTCAAACACATCATTAACTGCCATCATTTTAAAACTAAAGTATGCTGTACATTTCAGCGGAGTTGTCTGCTCTTTGTCTGAAACTTACCCAGACTCTGAGCACATTCATCCACCAACAGGTACATTTTCGTTCAATTTTGATAGCCATCGCTCAGAGCCTCATGCTTTGCGAGCACAAAATTCGTAAAGAATGGACAAAATTTAAGGAAATCAACGAGACCTTAGTACTGCTCGAATCTTAGCGGGGGTGCGTGGACTCGGTCAAAGCCTGGGAGGTGGTGCATGGCCTGATAAGTTTCGGAACCGCTGACCTATGAGAATGACAAATTAAAGACTACACAATGTCCACTGAGTGACTCCCAACTGCAGTTCAAGTAAAATCCCACGCAGCCACATGAATAAAGAAAAATATTTCATGTCTATTTTCACAGTTGTTTCAATCTCAACACACTTTCCTGTAGCTTTCTGGGAGCTTTTAAAGTAAGTTAAAAATATATCAGACGACAGAATAGCATTTGGGTAAGTAGGAAACAAATTGTCAGTGCTTGAATAACACCAATATTTACCCAGTTGTCTTAGTCGTATTGTGGTTATTTTATCATTTGCCTGACAAAAGAGGTCTCAAAACACTATAGCAAACTTAAAATCAACTTGAGAATAAGAAATGGCAGAAAAAATACGAAGAAAAAGAAGCAGCAATAAAGAAAATACAATATACAGTCGTCCCTCAAATAGTACGGATTCGGTTTTATACGGATTGTCATGGAAGATTTTTTTTTTAGGATTTTTAAATTTCCCGCTCGTCGCACCAAGTAGCCCTGGCACGAGTGGCAACACTGTTCTACCAAAACACCTGCTGAAAGCACCCCAATGCATTCGAGATAGGTGTTCACCTTGAAGAAGAATTCAGATTTAGGAAAAGTTATGTTTTGGGATGAGTTATGTTGCCGTAGGGAAAGCATACCACGTGAATGAGAGAAGTTTTCGCTGTATCTATCATCTTGGGTTTTGGTCTTAGTTCGGGAGGTAGTTGTCCCTTTCGGTCCCAACTACAGCCTTTGAAACGGCTTACTCCCTCAGGGCCAACACCCTGAAAATCATAGTGAAAAAGAAATTCTTGCCACAGTAACTGCCAGTGCTCCAAGAGTGCTGCAAGAATGGAAATAAAGGCCGTCCTTTTACTAAGCCTCGTCGTTGCTATGGTAACGGAATCTCACTCGCAGCAAAATGATGTACGCTGATCTTCCTGGCGACGTTTAACATGCATTACTAGCTGTCCTGACTGATGAACTCCTTACAACAGAAGATGAAAAGGAAGCTGCAGTGGTTATGGTGGCACAAAGAGGTGAAATGCAATGGAAACACTTATATGTGTTTGTTTGGGCCGCCATATTTGCCGATGACGTCATCACAGTACGAAGGCTCTCAAAGCCGGGAGCCAGCGGATGTGCCGAGTTGGCAACTCATGCTGCCGCATCACACGTCTGAGATCACTCGGGACGTTCTGAGAGTCCCAATTCCCTCTCTCAAATGCAGCCCAGGAGTGTTTTTAAGGGGGGCACTAATTTTATACGAATTTTCGAATAGTACGGGGATCCTGGGTCCTTAACCCCAGTACTATTTGAGGGACGACTGTGTGTGTGTGTGTGTGTGTGTGTGTGTGTGTGTATATATATATATATATATATATTTATATATATATATATATATATATATATATATATATATATATATATATATTTATATATATATATATATATATATATATATATATATATATATATATATATATATATATATATATATATATATATATATATATATATATATATATATATATATATATATATATATATATATATATATATATATATATATATATATATATATATATATATATATATAGTATAACCTATATATATATATATTATTGGCCCTGTTTACGCACTTTTCAAACGCTAGCACACTCTCACGGGCGAAAACAGGGCCAATAATAAAATACATATGGTGTCCAAATCCCCTGTTGGGTCTATCTATCACTTCCATCTTCTGTGCTATGGTCATCATCAGGTTCTTCCGAGGTTTAGGCTTTGATGACGCTATGCAGCATGATGGTGGTGCAAAGGAGAGACAGAAAACATTGAATAATCACAGTCACCACGAGACCAGGAGAGGCGATCGGGCAATGGCGGGAAACGACATGTTGTGTACGTTGGTAGTGTTCTTCACTGGCGGCAGAGGGTGCGCAGGTGGTAAACAGCTGTAGCTCACCAGCTGGTTTCAAGGCTTCATCACCACCTTCACTTTTGTCACCACTACAACTATCACCACCACCACCACCTGCATCACCACCATCGCCACTTTCATCACCTCATAACTCATAACAAGTCATTACTAGTACACTCACATACCTACTGTAGTAAATATTATTTTTGCTGCCCATTTATTGAATTGTGATTATATACTTTGAGGAATTGTAAGTTTATAATGAATCTCTCAGAGCGGGCCATGAGCCGGCTGCATAACATACAAGGAGGTGATGTCTCTGTACTGACAAAAAATGGGAAGGGGGCATAGCTGGGCACGATAACAGAAAACCTTATTCCCGATAACCGATAACTGGTAATGGAAAACCTTATCGGTGATAACCGATATTCGTTAACTGGAGACACAAATATAGGCGATAACCGATACCCGATGTTAATCCACAATTCTGATACTAGGTAGCGATAAGTCCGATAGGCGAAAATGATACTATATTGATATTTCAAATAAAAAAACATAGATGAGTTCAAAATTTCATTATCTGTATTTTAGAAAACTTACAAAACCTGAGAACCACGCGTTGACACATACATACGGACGATAATACTAGAAATGCCTGAACCCATGTTCAAGGTGTTGTGTTATTTGGCTTCCCCACCGTCAACGCTTTTGTTTACAAACACTGGTCTCTCGTGAACTGCACATGCTCAGACCAGCAAGCGTCAACCTGTACAGTCTCACAAAGCTTTTTAACTGTAATTAAGAGTTGCTGGAAGGCATACAGTACCACTGCCACCATCCCCGCTGTTTCTAGAACGACACTCTGTACGAGTTGTATTTATATATACAGAGTATCGTTCTAGAAACAGCGAGGATGGTGGTACTGTATTTCTGATTCAGCCTTCCAGCAACTACTCTTAATGTGTTAAAAAGCTTTGTGAGACTGTACAGGGCTACGCTTACTGGTCTGAACATGCGTAGTTCACGAGAGACCAGTGTTTGTAAACAAAAAGCGCCAGCTTTTGACGATGGGACACCAAATAACACAACACCGAGTGTCTTCAATACCATGGCATGCTCACAAACGCATATGGAATATCAAATTTGAGGCAGTGAATAATCATTTTTTGGGCAAAGCTAAATGATTTTTCTCTTTGATATATTGATTTTTGAGTAACATAAAAAATAACCTAGTGTTTTCATGTTCATGATCGAAGTATGAAATCTCTTCACCAAAGATAATTTCATACCCCGAAGTTTTTTCATACAACACCGGGCACCTGGGCCACGCATGCGCAGTAGGGAGTAGACAATGTTTTTTTATTTTGAGAGGCGGAAAAAAGTAGCGATTATCGCTAGTTTGGTTACAAAAGTAACGGAGATATCGATATATATTTGAATAAGTAGCGGATGGCCGATAACCTGATTTTGTTATCAGCGATAAAGTATCGCGATAACTTATCGCGATAATGCCCAGCTATGGAAGGGGGGTGCAAAATTATGCTCCGCCCCGGGTACCAAATACTCTAGGAACGCCTCTGGCTGTGGAACCACAGTTCAAAAAAAAAAATTTCTCCAATCTATGAAAATTGTAGAACTCCTGGTGTTGTTTTCCTCTTTTTCTTCTTTCGACCTGTAATGCATGGCAGCGACGGTGAAAAGTAATAGTGGAAAATAGCAAAAGGGCATAGAAAAGCAAAATCAGGGAAAGAAAAGATCAGAAAAACACATAAATTCAGGGTAAAGTGTATAACTGCGCACTGTGAGGTAACTAAGTGCATGTTATGAAGTATAAAAGTGTGGAGAAGGATGACCTAAGAAGCAATACAAAGTGCTATAGGTCAAAAGACAAAGAAGAAGAAGGTCCACTGCACTGGCCGGTGTCACGAGAAATATTTCCTCGCTGAAATTAGGGATTCTGCTGTCCACCACGCATGCACGCTGTGGGAATACACAGCATTAAAAGTATTAATTTGCCTGGTTTTTTTCTAGTTTGTCCACTTGTGATTTTTGTGAACAGTGAGGGAAATATGGAAACAGTAAGCAAGTTGAACCTCTCTGCGAGCTATTTTGCATCTGCGGTGGTGGGTTTACGTACAATAGGCATTGAAAAGTCAATCGTGATGTTAGTGATTTAATGATTTATGACAGAAAGAGTTAGCAGACTATTTCATAACACAGAAAACTACCAGAAAATATAGGTTTGTCCATTTGTCCCATGGGTGACCGCAAGCGACCGCCCTTACTTTAGCAGACGACACCACGTGGATCACAAGCGTGTTTTCAGAACTGCCAGCCAATTGTAAGGCAGCCGCCTTAAACTGCGGCTTCAAAATGATCTGTTCTCACTTCCCATTTTCTTCCTATTACCAAGGTACATATTTTGAGATAACAAGGGGGTAAAGTTGAAAAATTGAGATAACAAGGGAGTATTACAGTAAAGTCACATCTCGCTCAATCTCATCTCAATATTTCGCATCTCGATTGCACCATCAAGAAGTCACCTTTGCACCACCATCATACTAATCCATTAATCTGTTGTACAGTTAATTAGTAATTTAACGTGTTTCCTGCCAGCAGACCATTTTTTTTTTCTGGCAGGGGGGGGGGTTTGGGCCATGACCGACCATATGTATTTTTACCCATAGGTTATTAAGTTCGCCATTTGCACACATTCAGACCGCCCTATATGTGCAAATGGTGAGGTTTTACTGTATGTATGTATATATATATATATATATATATATATATATATATATATATATATATATATATATATATATATATATATATATATATATATATATAAAACGCATAAAGCGCCATCTGGCCAAAAATGCGATTTTGTGGTATAACACTATTTTGACCCTTCCTTTATAAGCGAGGAATGTCGGTTTGTACAAAACTGCAGTGGAAATAGGCCTGGGAGTCCTTCAAAATAACCCTACATTATCACCTACAGTTGAAAGTGAGATAAGAAAGCAGTAGTGGCGAAAATGTACAGAGCGCCAATAGCATCACTGCAAACGTGCAAGCTTTTCCGTCTAGCGTAGTGCAAACTCTTAGCATTTATTGTTTATTAGTATATTTTACGTTTGTAACTTCCTTCATGTTCGGATTATTATGAATATCATGAACTGTGTATGACATATTAAAAAGTTAATTAATATTGCACATCATGGATGTTTTTGAAAAACCTACTTTTTCGGACCTATATAGATATTTTTTTTTTATAACTGAGTACATGCCAATATTCTACATACCTTAACCTTCCTTTTGGTCTTTGATTGAAGTGTCCACCTTAAAACCAATGAAGTTATGATAATTTAAACATTGCAAAACTTTAAGCGATTTCCGCATTTAAAAAATGGCGCTTTATGCGTTTTTGCTCATACGGCCTCATATATATATATACAGATATATATATATATATATATATATATATATATATATATATATATATATATATATATATATATATATATATATATATATATATATATATAAGAACATAAGAACATAAGAACGCAGGAGTCTGCAAGAGGCCGGTAGGCCTGTACGAGGCAGCTCCACAGTAGAGCCCCACTTAGCGCGAGATCAATTAGCGCGAACTGCAATTAGCGCGAGCCACCATCTACCAAGAAAAAAATTAATTAGCGCGAAAGCCTCAGTTAGCGCGAGCAGTCACCACGACTGAATTTTGAAAATTGCGCCAAGCTGCCATGATGCGCGGCACAAGCCGCGAGAGCCCTTACTTTAGCAAACGATGCCATGTCGATACAGGGCAAGTGCTTTATTTATATTGTGGATGTGGATACGAGCAACTGACCTTGGCCGTGTGTGATGCACACCCGGAAAATTAGGATTTGATGGTTGTCCAAGCTGCTGCCAACACGGTGGGAAGAAAAGGGCCCAGTGTGACACCACATTACGGTGAACCGACAACTCGCTCCCGGATGGGCGCACGGGCGTTGCCAGCAGCCACAGCAGTTAGAAGAAAATGGCCAGTGTGATACTGCCTTAAGGCAGTGAGGCCGCTGACCGGGTGAGCGCAGGCTATGACGTCATCGGACTCCCAGCGAATCACAAGCGTGTTTTCAGAGCTCAGCCAATCGTAGGTTTTTTTTTTTTTTTTTATGTGAGTGATTATTTTGAGTAATTATCAAACCCAAAAGTCAGACCCACATGTGCACCAAATAATTTTTTTCATATTGGTTACTTTATTGAATTAGCGCGAATTCAGTTAGTGCGACCACGTTCATCCACCTAATTCTTGCGCTAAATGGGGCTCTGATATATATACACACACACACACACCTATATATATATATATATATATATATATATATATATATATATATATATATATATATATATATATATATATATATATATATATATATATATATATATATATACTCAGGTAACTCAATTTACGCGTTTGGTTTACGCGTTTTTTAAATAACGCGGGGTCCAAAATCCAAATAAATGTTTATTTTACATGTTTTTTCACTTATACGCGATATTTTATGGAGTGGCCACCAGATGTCTCACGGAATTGGACTCACACGGCGCCGCGGCCACACAGCTGAGCTCAGTTCTTCCCGCACACCACTTGAACAACAATACAGTACCCACACTGTCACACTACTCAACAATAGGGGTGGGCAGGTACCGGTACCAGTACTGGTACTAACGGTACCAGCTATACGGTACGGTACCGGTACCAGACTGCTCGGTAGCGGTACCAATACTAGCCAGTCGCTCATGGTGTCCCTCATTTCTTCCTCACACGAGTGAGGCTGAGACTGAGTGCCTGAGTGGATATCTCGGTGATATGGATATTCTCTCTCTCTCTCTCTCTCTCTCTCTCTCTCTCTCTCCACTGAATGAAGCGAATATTTATTTTTCGATAGAAACCTACCTCTTGTTTGATTTACATTGTTTTTGATTTACGCGACCTCTTCAAGGACACAATAATCGCGTAAATCGAGTTACCTGTATACTTACAGACATATATATATATATATATATATATATATATATATATATATATATATATATATATATATATATATATGGTGAACCCTCGATATAACGGACCCACTTATAATGGATTTTGAATATAACGGACAAGGTCAGACGGTCAGAAATCCACGGGGACCAACCGAGAATAGTTTTTGAACCACCCACTTTCGGTAACTACAATAGCATCTGCTAGCCACTTGCCCCTCCTCCCTTTACTTGCTGCCCCATCCTTCAGTTACTGTAGTCTTATTCAGGCAACCTGATGATATATCTTCCTTCTTGTGGTGTCCATTCAAATGAAAAATGTATTTATACCACAAGAAAGTCGTATGCATCAATCCAGGTGGTAAATGTATATTGAAAATAGACAAGTGTTTGTGAATGTCGGCACTGATAAAGGTTTAGGTGGTAGAGGGGGGCTAAGCCCCCAGTTAGGTAGGTTAGGGTAAGTTATGTTTGGTTAGTAAAGTTATTCGGCACTCGGTGTGGGGTGTGGAAATACACAGTGCGGGATGGGACATTTGCGGCGGCTGGCCGGTGTCGCAAGAAATATTTCCTCGCAGAAATAAGTCACTCTGTTGTCCACCATGCGTGCTCACTGGGGAAATACATGGCAGGGAAAACATTAATTTGTCTTGTTTTGTTCCACTTTGTCCACTTGTCTCTGTAAACGGTGAGTGAAACAAAGGATCAGTAAGCAAGTTGAACATCTTTCTCTGTGAGTTATTTTGCGGCTGCAGCTGCGTGCTGTGGCAGGTTTACAACAGGCATTGAAAAGTCAATCATTTAATGATTTGTGACAGAAACAGTTATCGGATTATTTCATAACACACCGAAAACTACAATAAAGAAATTGTTGTCTGCCAGTACGAGATTGGCGCACTTGTAAAATTTTGCCCATTCCCGTAGCAATACCACCCCATCGCATGACTGCACTGTCAACCTGGCAGGTTTAGTGCCTTGCAGTCCATTGCCAAGTGTGCTATGCAGCTATACAAACAACGTGCACACAGCATACAGAATAAAAAATATATATACCTACGTTCATTAGGTTAATTGGCATTATTTTACATTTTTATTTTTATTTTCGCCACTTATAACGGACTTTCGGCATTAACGAACTACGTTCCCCCCCAATTAGTCTGTTATATCAAGGGTTTACTGTATGTATATATATATATATATATATATATATATATATATATATATATATATATATATATATATATATATATATATATATATATATATATATTTATACAGTACCCTCTCGAGTTTCACGCAATCCGAGTTTCGCGATCCTCGAGTTTAGCGCTTAGTCCTAAATTCTTACCATCACGACTTTTGCACATTACCGCCACGAATTTCGCGCTCCTTTGACATGTATGGGTCACGTCTACCTACCATTGGCGTCAGGCGTGCTGCCTTAAAAGGCGGTGTCCAACCATTGGGGTTATGGGCAACCGCGGTTACCCGTATGCCCAGCCGGGAGTGAGTTGTTGGTTGTCCGTATGAATGGAAAATGGTTGTGAGTACAAGCGTGAGTACTGAATGGCTGCATGTAAACAAACAGAAGACGGCAGTGGGTGAAGAGTGAGGAGCAGTGGAAGGTGGCCCACCAAGAGACTCATAAAATGGACTGGCAGAGCTGCTTTGCTTACTACTTGATTAACAAGATAAGAGAACACCCCGTGCTGGGAAACCACAGTCCAAAAAACTTTTTTCTCGAGTCTATAAAATTTGTAGATCTCCCAGTGATGTTTTCCTCTTCTTCTTCTTCTTTTGACCTGTAATGCATGTCAGCGACGGTGAAAAGTAACAGTGGAAAATAGCAAAAGGGCATAGAAAACCCAAATCAGGGAAAGAAAAGAACAGAAAAACACCTAAGTTCAGGGTGAAGTGTATAAGTGCGCACTGTGAAGTAAACAAGGGCCGCTTTCACAGTCACTGTTTGTTTTGATCGTTACCAATGGCGGCGATCGACGCTATAGTTTTCCATGTGAAATTGGCCTATGGGGTAGTGGTGGCTGCGGAGAAAGCGACAGGTGTTGAGAGTGTGTGGTAAGGTGCAGGGCGAGGCTAACCCAGCAGCCGCCACGAGGTGCCGTTGTAAAGGCAATACCTCCGACACCATCACATCACACCACTACCCATCGGCCAGTTTCTCGTGGAAATACTAGAGCGGCGATCCCCGCCGTTGGTAACGATCAATACAAACAAAATGACTGTGAAATCGGCCCTAAGTGCATGTTGTGAAGTATAAATGTGTGGAGAAGGAGGACCTAAGAAGTGATACAAAGCATTACAGGTCAAAAGAAGAAGAAGAAGGTCCACTACACTGGCCGGTGTTGCAAGAAATATCTTCCTGCTAAAATTAGTCATTCTGCTGTCCACCACGCATGTGCGCTGTGGGAATACACAGCATTAAATGTGTTAATTTGCCTGGATTTGTTCTTTTTTGTCCGCTTGTGGTCTTTGTGAGCGGTGAGGGAAATATGGAAGCAGTAAGCAAGTTGAACCTCTCTGCGAGCTATTTTGCGATTGCGGTGGCAGTTTACGTTCAATAGGCATTGAAAAGTCAATCATGATGTTAGTGATTTGATGATATATAACAGAAAGAGTTAGCATATTATACCATAACACAGAAAACTACCAGAAGCAATAGTTTTGTCCAACTGTACCATGGGTGACTGTGAGCGACTGCCCTTACTTTAGCAGACGACACCACGTGGATCACAAGCGTGTATTCAGAACTGCCAGCCAATCGTAAGGCAGCCGCCTTCAACTGCGGCTTCAGAACAACCTGTTCTCGCTTCCCATTTTCTGCCTATTACCAAGATTATGTATTTTGAGAGAACAAGAGAGTAAAGTCGAAAAAATTGTGATAACAAGGGAGTCAAGTCGATTTTTTTTTTTTTTTTTTTCCACGGGCCGGAACTGATAAGCGCTTTTTCATGTATTTCAATACTTCTAGTTTCGCGATCCTTGAGTTTAGCGCTATACCTTCGGAATGAGGCAAGTGCAAAACTCAGGCGGGTACTGTGTGTATATATATATATATATATATATATATATATATATATATATATATATATATATATATATATATATATATATATATATATATACACAGTACCCTCTCAAGTTTCATGCCTGCTTCGTTCTGAAGGTATAGCGTTAAACTCTCGGATTGCGAAACTCGGGGTATTGAAAACACTGAAAAAGCGCTTATTGGTTCTGGCCCGTGGAGAAGCTGACTTTTTCCCTCCACTTTACTCCCTTGTTATCACAAAATGCGTACCTTGGAAAAAGGAAAAAAATGTGAAAAGAGAATGGGTCATTTTGAAGCTGCAGCTGAAGGTGGCTGGCTGGCTGCCTGATGATTGGCTGACAGCTCTGAAAACATGCTTGTGATTCGCCGAGTCTGATGACGTCATCGCCAGCGCCCATCCGATTAGCAGCCTCAAACTACGACAAAACGAAAGCTTTGTGAATCTGATCAACGTTGATAGTTAAATCAATAGTTTGTAGTTTTTACCGCAGGTAACTTGCACCCATCTCTGTGAACATGATCACCCAACCGCTAGTTTCTCGGGAATTTTGTACAGAGATTCAAAGTCCGTATTCACAACGTAAACAAAGCAGTCGCCCTGTATCGATTAGACAGTAAACAAAGCAGCTCTGCCAGTCCACTTAACGAGTTTCTTGGTTGGCCATTTCCAATGCTCCTCACTCCTCAGCCACTGCCATCATCTGTTTGTTCACATACAGCAGCACGGTTGCTCATACTGCCTACCGTTTTCCATCCGTACAGACAACCGACAACTCACTCCCGGTTGGGAGCATGGGCAACCGCGGTTGCCAAAAGCCCCAACGGTTGAAGGAAAACGACCAATGTGCCACTGCCTTGAGGAATCACGCGTGATGCTGATGGTAAGTAGACATGACCCGTACATGTCAAAATAGTACGAAACTCAGGGCGAGAATGTGCGAAAGTCGGGATGGTAAGAATTTAGGATTGAGCGCGAAACTCGGGAGGGTACTGTGTATATATATATATATATATATATATATATATATATATATATATATATATATATCCAGAAGAGCTGTGGTGGAGAGCCCCACACATGAGATGCATACCTCACACGAGGGCGGACAAGGCCCCTGTATATGGACATGAACTGTGCAGGGAGAAGAGTCAAGGTCGTGGGCACGAGAGCAGTGATGTCGCTATGCACGTGCAGCGCAACATAACATCAATTTTGGAAATTTAGATATATATATATATATATATATATATATATATATATATATATATATATATATATATATATATATATATAAGAACGTAGGAGTCTGCAAGAGCCCGGTAGGCTTGTACAAGGCAGCTCCTTTGAACCTAAGCTCCCGTGTATCTAGCCCCACCTAATATCGCTGTCCATGAATTTATCTAATCTATTTTTGAATGTGACAATTGTATTGGCACTCACCACGTGACTGCTAAGCCTATTCCACTCATCCACCACCCTGTTAGTAAACCAATTTTTGCCTATGTCCCTGTTGAATCTGAATTTATCCAGTTTAAACCCATTACTTCGTGTCCTACCCGGTTCTCTTACTAGCAAAACCTTATGAATATCCCCCTTATTAAAGCCCTTCATCCATTTATTAACCTCGATCATGTCTCCATGCACCCTTCGCCTTTCTAGAGAATGCAAGTTTAACTGTTTGAGTCTTTCCTCGCATAGCAAATTTCTCAACTCCTGAATCATCTTAGTCATCCTCCTCTGCACCGATTCTAACATTTTGATATCCATTCTATAGTAAGGTGACCAGAACTGAACCACATAGTCAAGATGAGGTCTAACTAATGCTAAATATAGTTTGAGGAAGACTTGGGCGCTTCTGTTGCTTACGTTCCTCGAAATAAATCCCAGTACCCTATTTGCTCGATTTCTAGCTTGAATGCAATGTGCCCTTGGACGGAGATCAGAGCTCACTAATACCCCTAAATCTCTCTCGCACCCAGACCTGCTTATGAGTGTCATTTAAGCAATAGTTATGAGAGGGGTTGTTCCTACCTACACTCAGAATGCTGCACTTCCCTACATTGAACTCCATCTGCCATTTATCCGCCCAGTCATACAATCTGTTTAGTTCACCTTGGAGAATACTAACGTCCTGATCCAATTCAATTACTCTACCGATCTTGGTATCATCTGCAAACTTACTGACATCAATACTAATTCCTGTATCTAAGTCATTGATATAAATAATAAACAAAAGTGGACCTAATACCGAACCTTGTGGGACCCCACTCATAACACATCCCCAGTCAGATCTTTTACCATTGATTTGCACTCTTTGCTTCCTATTGCTACGCCACGCCTTGACCCAGTTCAAAACTTTACCCTCTACTCCGTGAGCCTGTAATTTAAGCAACAGTCGTTGGTGAGGAACTTTGTCAAAAACTTTACTAAAATCAAGATAGATTACATCATAATTTTCATCTCTGTCTACCGCCTCAAATACTTTATTGTAGAAGGACAAGAGATTGGTGAGGCATGACCTACCTTTTGTGAACCCATGCTGCGAGTCATGAATTAAGCTATGTTTCTCTAGATGCTCCCGAATGTTCCTGGCTATTATGAACTCCTGCATCTTGCCTATAATCGATGTTAAGCTAATTGGCCAATATATGTATATATATATATATATATATATATATATATATATATATATATATATATATATATATATATATATATATATATATATATATATATATATATATATATATATATATATATATATATATATATATATATATATATATATATATATATATATATATATATATATATATATATATATATATATATATATATATATATATATATATATATATATATATATATATATATATATATATATATATATATATATATATATATATACAGTCGTCCCTCAAATAGTACGGTTTCCAATAGTACGGTTTCAGTTTTATACGGATTGTCAGCATATTTTTTTAGGATTTTTAAATTTCCCGCTTGTTGCACCAGGTAGCCATGGCGTAAGTGGCAACACTGTTCTACCAGACTGCCTCCCATGCACATCCCCGCAGTCCGTGTGTGTGCACAACATCAGGAACACTGTTCTGCCAGATTGAAACCTATACGGTTTCCCTAAGTCTGTGTGTTTGCACAACCTCAGCTATGCTTCTCCATTACCACATAACATGAACATGGGACCCAAGAGATAAGCCAAAACACCTACTGAATGTACCTCAAAGCGTTCGAGTAAGCTATTCACCTTGCAAAAGAATTCAGATTTAGAAAAAGTTACGTTTTGGTATGAGTTGAGTTGCGGTAGGGAGAGCTTACCATGTGATTCCGGGTCCCGCCTGGCTCAGCTTCTACTCGCCGGCCAAAGTTGCCAGTTATGCATTTTCTGCTGTAGTGTTACCACGCTGGGCAACGGAGCCATCCTGGCAGCGCTCCCTACCACATTGTCAGCGAGCGAGCCGTGTCATACACTCACACTCTCTCCTACTCTCTACCACAGTTTCTATTGCTCTCTAATTCATACTTGAAATAAGATACGAAACGGTAATTGTGGAGATTGACTCTGCGCCTCCAAAATACGACATTACGCCTCCATATTATATAGTTAAGGGAAGCATATTTAAATTACTCCAACCGAATTTTAAATATCCTGACCTCTAACGGGGGAGCTTCGCCCCCTTTGACACCCCTGTCGTGGTAACACTACACTGTGACTGCAGCAGAAAATGCATAACTGGCAACTTGGGCCCGTGGGTAACAGCTGAGCCAGGCGGGACTCGGATTCCGTAGGAGTGCCCAGGAGTGTTTCTAGGGGGGGCACTAATTTTATACAGATTTTCGAATAGTACGGGGGTCCTGGGTCCCTAACCCCCGTACTATTTGAGGGATGACTGTACATATATATATATATATATATATATATATATATATATATATATATATATATATATATATATATATATATATATATATATATATATACACAGTCGTCCCTCAAATAGTACGGTTTCCAACAGTACGGTTTTGGTTTTATACGGATTGTCATGGAAGAATTTTTTTAGGATTTTTAAATTTCCTGCTCATCGCACAAAGCAACCATGGCGTGAGTGGCAACACTGCTCCACCAAAACACCTGTTGAAAGCACCCCAAAGTGTTCGAGAAAGGTGTTCACCTTGCAGAAGAATTCAGATTTAGGAGGAGTTACGTTTTGGGATGAGTTACGTTGAGGTAAGGAGGGCATACCACGTGAATGAGAGCAGTGTTTGCTGAATCTATCATAGTGTAAAATAAATTCTTGACGCAGTAACTGCCAGTGCTCCAAGAGTGCTGCAAGAGTGGAGATAAAGGCCATCCTTTTCTGTTTGTTCATAAATTAACCTATTATAAACACATACATAGGCATTTTCTTACCTTAACCCTTTCATTGCTAAGCGCTTGCAACGAGACTATCTCCTCAGGCGCGCTAGGGCACCCCAGCGGGGGAAGGGGATCTCTTTTAACCGCTGTATCTCAAAAACTATTCATCACAGCTACAAAACAAAAATACCATTGGAAAGAGGAGGCCGAGATCTATAAGATTTGGTTATGTAAGCTTCTCCTGCGAACGTACAGGCACGTTCAGGGGGTGTTTTTTGCTGTGAGTGCGACTGGCGCTCACAGCAAGCTTTTAGCACCACCAGTAAGTGACGATAGTGCTCGCTATTTTAGCCTCTGTATCTCAAAAACTATTCATCACAGCTAAAAAACAAAAACACCATTGGAAAGAGGAGGCCAAGATCTATACGATTCGGTAATGTAAGCCTCTCCTGCGAAAGTACAGGCACGTTCAGGGGGTGTTGCCTTTGAAGACGTACGTTTATACGTGCGCGACGGTCAGCCGTACAGCAACTACTGTAGATCTCTTGATGATGGGGTGCTGGCAGGGCGATATTGCCAACTGCAAAATTTACAACTATTTGTTCAAAATATCGGTTATGTGATAGGTGAAGCTATGCAAAAATGTCGCTATATTGGAAAACAACATCCACCAGTTGCTCATCCGTATATTTTTCGCGCTGGGCTGACATGATTTTCCACCAAATTTAGTGGAGAACCCACTCAATTGGCAATCGTGTGTTGTGAGAAATATTGTTGGAACACTCTCATATGCGGGAGATTTGAGTGCGGCTGGAGCTCGCAGCGAGAGTTTAGCACCACCAGCAAATACGCCTAACGCTCGCTGCGAGCGTTTAGCCATGCAAGGGTTAAACAAGAAATTGGTGGGAACTTTAAATAATCTCACCTCATATGGGGGCTTCGCCCTCCTCGATCCCCCCATTGTGGTAACACTGCACTGTGACTGCAGCAGAAAATACATAACTGGCAACCTGGGCCCGTGGGTAACAGCTGAGCCAGGTGGGACCCGGATTCCATAGATGTACCCAGGAGTGTTTCTAGGGGGAGCACTAATTTTATATGGGTTTTCAAATAGTACGAGGGTCCTGGGTCCCTAACTCCGTATACAGTACCCTCTCGAGTTTCACACTGTCCGAGTTTCGCGATCCACAAGTTTCGCGGTTAGTCCTAAACTCTTACCATCCCGACTTTCACGCATTATCACCCGAGTTTCGCGCTGCTTTGACACATATGGGTCACGTCTACTTACCATCGGCGTCACGCACGCTACCTTTAAAGGTAGTATGACACTGGACATATTCCTCCAAACATTGTGGCTATGGCAAGAGAGAGAGAGAGAGAGAGAGAGAGAGAGAGAGAGAGAGAGAGAGAGAGAACGGGAAGAGAGAACGTATCATTTTGAAGCCGCAGTTGAAGGCGGCTGCCTTACAATTGGCTGACAGTTCTGAAAACGCACTTATGATTCGCTGGGAGTACAATGACGTCATCGCCGACGCTCACCCTATCAGTGGCTCCCCTGCCTTAAGGCAGTGTCACAATGGCCGTTTTCGTCCAACCGTTGGGGCTATGGGCAATGCCTGTACGCCCAACCAGGTGCGAGTTCACGGCTATCCGTAAGCTGGTGTCACACAGGGCTTTTTTCTTCCCACCGCGTTGGCACCAGCTAGGGCAACCGGCAACTCCAACTTTTCCTGGTGTGCGTCACACACGGCCAAGGTCGGTTGCCCGTATCCACATCCACAA
>NC_066534.1:3102840-3147840 GCF_024679095.1 Eriocheir sinensis
ACCCCATTTCTGAAATAAAAAAAGTCAATTTGGCTGATGCCAGGGGGTAGTCAAGCTATAACTTTCTGATTATGCTGTACTGGTCAAAACAATCCAAGTCAAAAATAAATGTGAGTTTTCATATAATAAACTAATATAAAAAAATAAAAAATAAAAATTAAAACAATCCAATGAAAGTTACCTATTCAGTACTAAATAATATAAATTGCCTTTTGCCTCTCCTAACCTACATTTCTTCTATTCCCTACTGCTGCTACTGACTAGCATCAAGAAATTAAGTATAAAATGCCTCTGCACTGTACTGCACTACACTTCACTGCATGTACCAGACATCTGGTTCTTTACATTTTCTTAAATTTGCAAAAATGATCTGTTTAGGAATGTTAAGTACTGAATGAATGATCTTTATGTCTTATTTTGAAGAAATTCCTTTAGGCTCAATTCAATTCAATAGCTGTAAAAAGAAGGGGTGACATCCACTACGAAAAACATTAGATAAATAAATGTAAAATAAAATGAGGCTTTTCAATGCCTGTTGTGCACCATTGCCACCACCGCAAAATATTTCGCAGAGAGGTTCAACTTGTTTACTGTTTCTACATTTCACTCACTGCTCACAAAGATTAGAATTAGAATTAGAATAAAATCAGGCAAATTAATGTTTTTCCTGCTGTGTATTCCCCCAGCGCATATGCATGGTGGACAGCAGAGCAACTTATTTCTGCGAGGAGATGTTTCTCGCAACACCGACCTGCGTAGAGGGCCACCGCCGTCATGTCCCATTCTCTCGCTGCGTATTTCCGTCGCCCCACACTGTGTGTTGAATAAGATTAATCTACCCCAACCTAACTTGATGTAACCTAGCTAACGGGGAGGCTTCGCCAGCCTCGATCCCCCTGGGAGTTACGCTCTCCCTCCCAGCTCCCTAATGCACCCGCAAGAAACCCACTAACTTTCAAAAATCGCTGTCAGCATTATAAATAATTTGTGGTGGGTATATATGGGGTTCAAATTACTCAGAATGAGAAGCTCTATCTGATGAGAAGGCTAAGAAAAGACATGCTGAGTCTGGTGAAAGACTGAAATAATACCTTTTTCTTCCTCTCTCCTATCTTTGGTGTAATCATTTTTAGCTTGTCTATAGCTTTCCCTCTTTATTGCATTCCTTCTCGTTTTTAAGTTTCTCCACGCTTTATCTTTCTTGTTCTTCACTTCCAAACATCTCATATTAAACCACTCTTTTCCCTCTTTTCTTAATCACATAGTAGGGTAACCACTCTACTACACATTCATTGTATGTTTAAGGAAGTACAGTCGTCCCTCAAATAGTATGGGGGTCCGGGGCCCAGGACCCCCATAATATTCGAAAATCCGTATAAAATTAGTTCCTCCCCCCACAGAAACACTCCTGCCCACCAATTTCTTGTTTAAGGTAAGAAAATGCATATTTATGTGTTTATAATAGGTTAATTTATGAATAAACAGAAAAGGACAGCCTTTATGTCCACTCTTGCAACACTCTTGGAGCACTGGCAGTTACTGCCGCAAGAATTTCTTCTTCAATACGCTTGATACAGCAAACACTGCTCTCATGCACATGGTAGGCTCTCCCAACCACAACGTAACTCATCCCAAAACATAACTTCTCCTAAATCTGAATTCTTCTGCAAGGTGAACACCTTTCTCGAATGCTTTGGGGTGCTTTCAGAAGGTGTTCTGGCTTGTCTCTTGGGGCCCATGTTCATGTCATGCGGTATTGGAGAAGCATGGCTGAAGTTGTGCACATACTCGGACTGAGGGAAAGCGCATAGGTGTCAATCTGGCAGAACAGTGTTCTTGAAGTTGTGCACACACACGGACTAATGGGATGCACACGGGTGACATTCTGGTAGAACAATGTTGCCATTCACGTCATAACTACTTGGTACGACACGCAGGAAATTTAAAAATCCTAAAAATTCTATGACAATCCATATAAAACCGAAACCATACTATTGGAAACCGTACAGGTAACTCTCGATTAACCTGAGTATTGTGTCCTTGAAAAGGTCGCGTAAATCAAAAACAATGTAAATCAAACAAGAGGTAGGTTTCTGTCGAAAAATAAATACCGTATTTTTCGGCGTATAGCGCGCACCTTTTTCACATAAAAAATGCCTGAAAGTTTAGCCCTGCGCGTTATATGCCGAATGAACAAATTTTTTATGATTTTTTTTCTTCTTTGGGGTATTTTTAAGGGTCTGTTTTTCGTCTTATCCAATAACAACGGCAAACTTACCTTTATTATTATTTATAATCCTTCATAGTCCATGGCTGTCTTATAAAATGTTACCAAAGAATACAGGGCGATCTAATAACTACTATACAAAAATGAAATCGGTGGAGGATCGCCCATGCCCTGCTGTTATCCCGTTTTTCCGTCGGGCGCCATTTGTATGATCTTGATCTTGATGTCACAGGTGGCTTAAGATTGTATGACTAAGGAGCAGTACAAGCTACATAAAAAATCATATTGGAAAAAAATATCCATGTGTTCATTATTAATTATTAATATTAGTGAGAATAGTGGGGTAAATATGATATCAGAAACTGTACATCATGAGTCTTGTACGAGGAGTTATTTTGCGTAATACCAGCCCGGCCGCCATTTCCATTGTTTGAAAACCACACAACCACACCCATACAACAAACAGCTGCATGCCGCGTGTCACCAGAACCGTGTGAATTGTGTCTTGCCTAGTTGTCTGTTATAACCTACGAGTGATGGTGGGAATAATATGCTTATTCACTTCATTCAGTGGAGAGAGAGAGAGAGAGAGAGAGAGAGAGAGAGAGAGAGAGAGAGAGAGAGAGAGAGAATATCCATATCACCGAGATATCCACTCAGGCACTCAGTCTCAGCCTCACTCGTGTGAGGAAGAAATGAGGGACACCATGAGCGGCTGGCTAGTATTGGTACCGGTACCGAGCAGTCTGGTACCGGTACCGTACTGTTTAGCTGGTTCCGCTAGTACCGGTACTGGTACCGGTACCTGCCCACCCCTATTGTTGAGTAGCGTGGCAGCGTGGGTACTGTATTGTTGTGCTGGAAGCTTCCCCCGGGGTCTATGGGCCTCTGGAACACTCTGGGAGGAGCGAGAAGAGGGGCGGGGAGCAAGGCCCCGCCCGCGCTCCGCGGGGCTCGCGGCCAGGTGCCAGGCGGGAAATGTTGCCAACTCGCACATATTTTTGCTACATGTTCTTGTATAATCTAATATATACTGTAACGTTCTAGACTGTACTGATCGGTATATATATAGGAGAAGAGGGCGAGAAGAGTCAGACCCAGTCATAGTAAGCTAGTGGCCAGTGAAGAGTCAAGAGTGAATTGTACTACTAAGAAAGAATATTAAACTACAGAAGCTGTGCAAGGTGTTTACATATCTCCCTCCCACGGAGTCTTGTGACGGCGACACGGAACCCAAGTAATACGTCCGGCATAACAGCATTGTTGTTCAATGGCGCGCGGGAAGAACTGAGCTCAGATGTGTGGCCGCGACGCCGTGTGAGTCCAGTTGCGTGAGACATCTGGTGGCCACTCCATAAAATATCGCGTATAAGTGAAAAAAACGTGTAAATTAAACATTTATTTGGATTTTGGACCCCGCGTTATTTCAAAAACGCATAAACAAAACTCGCGTAAATCGAGAGTTACCTGTACTATTTGAGGGACGACTGTAGTCATATTTTTGTTGTACTTTTCTCAGCTTTATGATTTCTGACCAATTTATACTTTATACTTTCCAAAAAAAGCTTGTAAATCATCATATCTAGTTTTATTGTAATTTAATTTTTCCTCATTATGGTTTTCTAATCCAATCTCTTCACATTCTTTGTCAGTTTCTGTTTGCAATACTTCATGGTCAATTTTTTCCTGTAGGCTCTCATGTTGCACTTCACTTAACAAGTGTATTCCCTTAGTAAAAATTAAGTCCAATTTTGCTGGTACATTGATTTTCTCTAAATCTCGTCTCTTCCCTTATCCATAGTGTCGAGGTGATGTGGCCAATTTTAATACTTTAGCCACCATGTATTTTCTTCACTTTTCACTTCAAACTTTTCCCATTTGGCATTTTTACAGCTAGTCTCTTGTTAGAATTACATTTCTGCTATTTCTAATATCCACTAATGCTTTGCTTGTACCCTCTAACAGGTTGTTATAAATTTCACTTGTCCTGTTTGTCACTTGTCCTGTTTGCTATATGTGGGGGCACATATGTCATATGTGTGTGTTCGTGTGTGTGTGTTTTTGAGGTAGCAACACATGTGCACCACAGAGTCCCATTTCCTACTGATGTCTCTTCCTACTGCTACATCTGCCATTATGAAAGGGTTAAGAAAATGCCATTTGGCATCTCAGGAGCCCTCACTCGCCTTCCAACGTCTCATTAACTCTGTGTTTGCAGGTCTCTTAGGTGACTTGGTGTTCACCTTCCTGGAGGACATAATATCAGTCTCCAAGGTCACTTAGTCACATCTAAGCAAACTCCAGGGAGTATTTTCTCACCTACAATCAGCAGGCTTAACCCTAAAGCTAAGTAAATGCACCTTCCTACAGAAGAAGATTATCTTCTTAGGGCATGTCCTCGACGATAAGGGTGTCTATACCACACAGGACAAAGTGGAAGCTGTTCTAAATTTCCCAATACCTACAAATATGGTCTCTACGGTCATTCTTGGGCCTCAGTGGCTACTATCGAAGCTTCACTAAAAACTACTCAACCACAGCAAGACCCCTGACCCAACTGACGCGAAAGAACACACCCTTTGCATGAGGCAAAGAACAGGAACAGGCCTTTCAACGGCTTATAACATTGCATACCACTTCACCGATTCTGGCATATCCTGACTTCAACAAGGACTTCTACAGGTAACTCTCGATTTACGCGAGTTTGTTTTACGCGTTTTTTAAATAACGCGGGGTCCAAAATCTAAATAAATGTTTAATTTACACGTTTTTTCCACTTATACGCGATATTTTATGGAATGGCCACCATATGTCTCACGCAACTGGACTCACACGGCGCCGCGGCCACACAGCTAAGCTCAGTTCTTCCTGCGCGCCACTTGAACAACAAAACAGTACCCACGCTGCCACGCTACTCAACGATAGGGGTGGGCAGGTAACGGTACCAGTACCCGTACTAACGATAACAGGTATACGGTACGGTACCAGTACCAGGCTGCTCGGTACCGGTGCCAATCCTAGCCAGGCGCTCATGCTGTCCCTCATTTCTTTCTCAGACGAGTGAGGCTGAGACTGAGTGCTTGATTGAATATCTCGGTGATATGGATATTCTCTCTCTCTCTCTCTCTCTCTCTCTCTCTCTCTCTCTCTCTCTCTCTCCACTGAATGTATTACGCGCACCTTTTTCACATAAAAAATGCCTGAAAGGTTAGCCCTGCGCGTTATACGCCGAATGTACAAATTTTTTATGATTTTATTCTTCTTTGGGGTGTTTTTAAGGGTCTGTGTTTCGTCTTATCCAATAACAACGGCAAACTTACCTTTATTATTGTTAATGACCCTTCATAGTCCATAGCTGTCTTATAATATGTTACCATAGAATACAGGGCGATCAAATAACTACTATACAAAAATTAAATCGGTGGAGTATCACCCATGCCTTGCCGTTATCCCGTTTTCCCGTCGGGCGCCATTTGTATATCTTGATCTTGATGTCACAGCTGGCTTACGATTGTATGACTAAGGAGCAGTACAAGCTACATAAAAAAATCATATTGGAAAAAAATAACCATGTGTTCATTATTAATTATTAATATTAGTGAGAATAATGGGGTAAATATGATATCAGAAACTGTACATCATGAGTCTTGTACGAGGAGTTATTTCACACCCGGCCGCCATTTGCATTGTTTACAAACCACACAACCACACCCACACAACAAACAGCTGCATGCCGCATTGTCTGTCATAACCTACGAGTGACTGTGAGAATAATATGCTTATTATGATCTCAGAAGCTGTACATAATCAGTATGTACGAGGAGATATTTCTCGCAACACCTGCCCGGCCGCCATTTGCATTGTTTACAAACCACACAACCACACCCAAACAACAGACAGCTGCATGCCGCGTGTCACCAGAACCGCGTGAATTGTGTCTTGCCTAGTTGTCCGTCATAACCTACGAGTGATGGTGGGAATAATATGCTTATTATGATATCAGAAGCTATGCATCATCAGTCTGTACGGGGATGTATTTCTCACAACACCAGCCCGACCGCCATTTTCATTGTTTTACTCAAGGACACTTGTCAATTCAAGCAGTAAAGATTACACCTAAAATATATAAATTTCGGAAAACTGTACATTGTCAATGTTCTTTAACCCGAACATATTTCTGAGCATTTTAAGAACTTTTTTTTTCAAAGTTTGGGGTGCGCGTTATACGCCGCAAAATATGGTATTTATTTTTCGACAGAAACCTACTTCTTGTTTGATTTACATTGTTTTTTTATTTACGCGACCTCTTCAAGAACGCAATACTCGCGTAAATCGAGAGCTACCTGTATTTGTATACAGATGTGTCAGGCATAGGTCAAGGCGTAGTGCTAATGCAACATGATGATAGAAATAAACTGCAGGTAATTGTCTACGCCAGTTGGGGTAAAGAGCTGTTACAGGCTGGAAAGTATGGCGAAAGATGCTTCTATTGGCTGAGACCAACAGACGCCATCTGCTGTACATCATCACCAATGGGCAGAAAATGCTTGCAAATACACGTGTTTTGTATCCTGCACAAGGTACTCGCCCGGCAAAGGGTTAATTAAGGATGCGTTTACAGTTCCGCAAAACTGTATAGAGGTGGTCATCGACTTACATCCTATGCAACTTAATTACAACTGATCGACTTTACGACTGCCGGTACGAGCGTTTCAGTGGAAAATATAACTACTACTAATAACAACCTTGACTTCTTGATGCCTCTTGGTGTTGGGCGCCAGGGAAGCGTTGCTGTTTTTGTTTTGGTGGCTCTTGGTCTTGGTTCTTGGTTTTCCTCATTTGCGTGTTTGTGTGGTAATTAAGGAAAGTTGCAATAACACCAGTAATCCAATGGTAGTACGAGGTTTAACCCCTTGACTACGGCCGGGCGAAAACGGCGCCCCGCCCCGTATCCGGGCTGGCCGAGCGCGCCAAATTTCAAACGTCGCTTCTGATTATAACAAGTTTTCAGCCATAATCTCAACATAATCATCATGTATTATATATAAAAACATGTAAAATTAAATGGTGCACATAGAAAAACATAAATTATTTGATAATTTTGAGATGTAAGTATAAATATACAGAGAAGTTTGCGAGAGATTAGCATCTCTCTCTCTCTCTCTCTCTCTCTCTCTCTCTCTCTCTCTCTCTCTCTCTCTCTCTCACACACACACACACACACACACACACACACACACACACACACACACACACACACATAGATTAGATGGTTAGAAAGGATGGGAAGGGTCGAGGAACAGCAAGTTGAAACTTATTCAAGAGGTGCCCCCCCCCCCTCTCTCTCTCTCTCTCTCTCTCTCTCTCTCTCTCTCTCTCTCTCTCTCTCTCTCTCTCTCTCTCTCACACACACACACACACACACACACACCAAAATGACTAAAATGGACATATAAAATGGGAGATAGTGAAATATTAAAGAAAGTACATGAAGAGAGAGATCTGGGAGTAATAATGCAAGATAATAACCAGCCAGAGAGTCATATAAATTGGATATTCGGTGATACGTATAACATGGTGAGAAATACAGGAATAGCATTCCACTACATGGATAAGAATATGATGAAAAAATTAATTACCACTATGATCAGACCAAAATTGGAATATGCGGAGGCAGTGTGGTCTCCCCATAAGAAGAAACACATAAAAAAACTAGAAAGAATACAAAGGATGGCAACAAAAAATGGTTCCAGAGCTGGAGGGATTAACATATGAGGAAAGACTTAAGGAAATGGACTTACCAACACTAGAACAAAGAAGAGAAAGGGGAGACCTAATACAAATCTATAAATTATTTAACAAAATAGATGAAGTAGACAACAAGGAGTTACTACTAACAGAAGGAATTACCACCAGGAACACAAGAGGACATTGTAAAAAATTGAGGAAGGGAAGATGCTTGAGAGACATATAGAAATATAGCTTCCCGCAAAGAAATATAGAGGTTTGGAACAGACTAAGTGAGGATGTAGTAACGGCAAGGAGTGTTCAAAGCTGTAAAGAAAAGTTGGATAAATGCAGATACGGAGACGGGACCACACAAGCATAAAGCCCAGGCCCTGTAAAACTACAACTAGGTAAATATACACACACACACACACACACACACACACACACACACACACACACACACACACACACCTGAGTGAAGAAAAGGTACCACAAGATTGGAAGAGAGCATAGTACCAATTTTTAAGGGAGGAAAGAGAGAGGACCCATTAATTACAGACCGGTATCACTCACAAGTGTGGTTGCGAAGATATGCGAAAGGCTGGTCAAATTCTGGTGGTCGGATTTCTTAGAAAGTGAGAAAATTATCTCGGATTGCCAGTTTGGATTCAGAAGAGGGAGATCTTGCGTCACCAACTTGTTGTGTTATTACTCAAGGGTGACAGATTTAATACAAGAGAGAGAAGGCTGGGGGGATGGTGTACCTGGATTTGAAAAAGGCATTCGACAAAGTACCGCACAGAAGACTAATTTGGAAAATTAAAAATAGGGGTGAAGTGGGTGACGGACTGATTAAGTGGCTGGAGGACGTCCTAACTAACAGAGAAATGAGGACGATAATCAGGGACAGGGTTTCCAACTGGTGCCCTGTGATGAGTGGGGTCCTGCAAGGTTTGGTGTTGGCGCCAATAATGTTTGCTGTTTATATAAATGATATGGTGGAAGGAGTGACCAGCTATGTGAGTTTGTTTGCAAATGATGCAAAGCTATTGAGAAGAGTGAATAATGTGAAGGACTGTGAGGCATTGCAGAGGGACCTGGATAGAATATGGGAGTGGAGTGGTACATGGCAGATAGAGTTCAACCTTGGGAAATGTAAAAAAAGTTTGGTAGGAGTGGAGGAAGATGTAAATATGATTATAAAATGGAAGTGAGATAATATGCAGAGGAGTGGAGGAAAAAGATTTGGGAGTGACTGTCTCAGAAAACATGTCACCAGACAAACACATCAACAGGATAATGGGACAAACTCTGAATATGCTGAGGAACATAAGGATGGCATTTGTGTGTAGATGATGAAGAAAATAATAGTTACAATGATAAGGCCAAGGTTGGAGTATGCAGCAGTGGTCTGGTCTCCTCACGAAAAGAAGAACATAAGGAAGCTGGAAAGAGTGCAGAGAGTGGCAACTAAGATGGTACCGGAACTTAGAGATCAGACTTATGAGGAGAGACTCAATAGCATGGGGCTCACAACCCTAGAGAGAAGAAGAGAAAGAGGAGACCTGATAGCGGTGTATAGAGTCGTGAGCGGAGTGGAGCATTTGGACAGAAAGGACCTGTTTGTGTGGAACGAGACAAATGAGAGGACATGGAAATAAGTTGAGGGCGACCACATGTAGGCGAGATGTGAAAAAGTTTAGCTTCCCAAACAGAAGCATTGAGCTATGGAATAGACTGGAGGAGGAGGTGGTTTGTGCAAGAAACATTCATGATTTTAAGGAAAAATTGGATAAGAGTGGATATGGAGACGGGACAGTGCGAGCGTAGCTCTTTTCCCGTATGTCACAACTAGGTAAATACACACACACAGATGGGAGAGAGATACAAGGAGAAGGAGATAAGCACTTTGGTCACAGGTCAGCAGAATCAAGCTGTAACTTGTTGATCTCTCTCAACTCTCTCTCTCTCTCTCTCTCTCTCTCTCTCTCTCTCTCTCTCTCTCTCTCTCTCTCTCTCTCTCTCTCTCTCTCTCTCTCTCTCTCTCTCTCTCTCTCTCTGTCTCTCTTACTGCAGGGAGGAGGTAGGAAGTAAACAAAGAAAGAAAACAGAGATAGTGAGATGGGTGTGAGGGGGAGGCAGGGAGGGGAAGCCACAGTTCATGCGCAGCCTTGCGTCCCAAAGCTGAGGTGGTGGTAAGATAATGTACCAGCTAGCTGTTTGGCAACTCAAGGGAAGAGGAATTACACACACACACACATATATATATATATATATATATATATATATATATATATATATATATATATATATATATATATATATATATATATATATATATATATATATATATATATTATTTCTTTCTCATTAGTTTTGTTATTTTCTGTTGGAATTGATTGTTACTGTGAAGCCCAAATGCTCACAAGACACACTTACATTCTTACACAATAATAATATTGAAAGTCAAATAAGACACCGCCTCATATATGACCTACATTCTGAAAACTATCGTACAATATCTGGGAGGAAATACACATATGCTGCCTAAAGCGAGCTACGACGCAGATGTGTCCTCGTATATGGTACGGGGCACGAAAGGACGCAGCATCGCGTCCTCGTGTGGAAGGGGTTAACTCCTATATAATGTCAAATTTCATGACCCCTACATATGATCATTGATTCATATATTGATAAATTAGATCAGGAAATCAAAGCCATAGGTTCAAAACTCTGGACACCTCCCCCTACGTTCCCCTTAATCCAGCTCACATCATAACGAATATGAAAAATATAATTTTATACATAGACTTTCTTCACAGAATAAGATATTTTTTTCACGTTTGAGAATGTTCCACAACTAATGTTACCCTTTCCATACCAGAAAAGGGAATGGGACTTTGATGACATCTTTTTACCAGCAAGTGGAAAAACACATCCTGGTGCTTCACAAAGGATCTAGAGCAAAAACTAAAAAGTGTACAAAAAGAAATTAAGAAAAATGGAGGATATAACAAGAGAGCATTGTGGAGTAGGGGACAGACATCACTTGAAGATATTCTAATGATGATTGAGAACAAGAAATTGAGTTAGGCAGACCATATCATGCATAGAACTGATAATGGGTTGATGACTAAAGTAATACAGAGGTAATCCAGAAACTGTAGAAGTCAAAGGAGACAAAGAACCAGGTGGAGATGAGATTTGAACATTTGCCAAACCTGGATGGAGTGTATTAACATTAGAGGTGATAGATGTTAGGAAAGGCCTTTGTCCAGCAGTGGACCAATAATGACTGATGACGATGATTTCTAAAAACTATACTCATGCACTATAAAACGAAAACTTAAAACCAACAATGAGAGTTAATGATCAATCATTAAAAACAGCACTGGTGAGATTTTCAACATATCTAAATGTAATCAACCAAGCTTAGCATTTATAATTACCTGCTGCATTTTTTCAAAATCTAGACATGGGCGGTGCATCTGGTGAGGGCGAGGTGTTTGCCTATGCCTCTTGCGAGGAGAAGCTGCCCTGGGCCCACTCTCAGTTCGAGTTGTCCCACCATCATTTCCAGCAGCAACTCCAGGTGACCCACTTGTTTCTCCTCCACCTACTGATGACATGCCTTCCCGCCCACTGTTTGCAAGACTGAGCACTTTGGTAGGAGGAGACACAGACCGCAGTGGCTTGTGGGCCTCAAGGGGAGGAGAGGTTCTAAATTGGACGGGTGGGCGAGGCCCTGTGGTCAAGCCACACACTTCTTCATCACTGCTACCTGGAAATATAAATAATCATATAAAAAAATGAGCAACAGGCCAAAACTCTAGTACAATAAAGTCTCACATTTGGCAAATAACTGGTGCCAGAAAATGCTCACCAAATTTTAATTCGCCAAATGGAAATAATTTAAACACTGGGAAAAAACAGAGCCCTCAGTCAACTTATTTTTTTAGTTTTTAGGTGTCTTGAAACCTCATTTTTTTATCATTCATTATGGACACCAAGAGATAATATACAGATGAGATGAAAAAATATCTTTAATCTTCATTCCTTATTTAGTATGATGCGCTTGAGAAATGAGTGCTGGTGTATTGCCTGAATTCCACTTCACCATACAATCATACATACCTCAGTTTACAAGTTTAATTCGTTCCGGAATTTTACTCTCAAACCAAAAAAATCATAATCCAAAACAAATTTCCCCATTTAAATTAATGTGAATCCCATTAATGCGTCCCATTTCCCAAAAAATATTAACATAAAAATCATTTGATATGTTATTTTATACAGAATAAAAGTAATTTTACTAACAAATAGCAATGATAAATAATATAAATGTTATAGTACAATAATATAAATATAAATAATGTAGTATAAAATATAAATAATATCATCATCATCATCAACATTTTGTTTAATGTCCATTTTCACTCTTCCTGAGCGGTTGGATGCTTTATGGCTTTCCTCCATTCTACTCTGTCTTCTGCCCGATGCTTATCCATTCCCATCAATGCCAAGTCTTCCTGTATACACATTCTCCACGTTTTCTTAGGTCTACCAACTGGTCTCCTTTCTTCTACCTCCAATCTCTCCAAAACTCCTAGCACTGTATCCTCCCCTACTCTCTTTACATGTCCAAACCATCAGAGTCTTTCCCTTCTGAGCACTGTTTCCAGGTCCTCTACTCCACATCTGTTAGCTACATCTGCACTGGACACCCTGTCTTGCCACCTGATCCCCGCCATATATCTCAGCGTTCTGCGATCACTTGCTCTCAATACCTCCATCAATTTTCTAGTTTAGAGCCCATGTTTCTGCTCCATGCAACATCACTGATATAATACATGCTTGGTACACCCCTGCTCTGCTCTTTAGAGTGATGCTATGATTCACAAGTAAACTAGCCACCTCCCTCCACTTTAACCATGCTGCCGCCACTCTCGCTCTCACTGTCCTCTCCACCCCCGCCTCACAGTCCAGAACATCTCCCAAATAACAGAAATGTTCTACCACATCCAGCTTTCCTCCATTTACCTCTAGTTCATCCCTCTCAGTTTCTTGTCCTTGCTGTCTCCTTATGCAAGCTGGGCATGTAAAACTCTGCACTCTTACATTTCTGAGGCCTTTTTTTTTTCTTTTTTTTTACAACAAAGGAGACAGCTCAAGGGCACAAAAAAAAGAAAACAATAATAAAAAAAAAAGCCCGCTACTCGCTGCTCCCAAAAAAGAATCAAAATAGGTGGCCGAAAGAAATGTCAATTTCGGGAGGAGAGGTGTCCTGATACCCTCCTCTTGAAAGAGTTCAAGTCGTAGGCAGGAGGAAATACAGATGAAGGAAGATTGTTCCAGAGTTTACCAGAGTGAGGGATGAAAGAGTGAAGATGCAGGTTAACTCTTGCATAAGGGGTTTCGACAGTATAGGGATGAGCATGAGTAGAAAGTTGTGTGCAGCGGGGCCGTGGGAGGGGGGGAGGCATACATTTAGCAAGTTCAGAAGAGCACTCAGCATGGAAATATCGATAGAAGATAAAAAGAGAGGCAACATCGCGGCGGAATTTAAGAGGTAGAAGACTATCAGTAGGAAGAGGAGAGCTGATGAGACGAAGAGCCTTAGACTCCACTCTGTCCAGAAGAGCTGTGTGAGTGGACCCCCCCCCACACGTGAGATGCATACTCCATACGAGGGCGGACAAGGCCCCTGTATATGGATAGCAACTGCGCGGGGGAGAAGAACTGGGGGAGACGATACAGAACGCCCAACCTCGAGGAAGCTGATTTAGCGAGAGAGGAGATATGAAGTTTCCAGTTGAGATTTTGAGTTAAGGATAGACCAAGGATGTTTAGTGTTGAAGATGGTGACAGCTGAGTGTTGTCGAAGAATAGGGGATAGGTGTTTGGAAGATTGTGTCGAGTTGATGAGTGGAGAAATTGAGTTTTTGAGGCATTGAAGGACACAAGGTTCCTTCTGCCCCAATCGGAAATGATAGCAAGGTCTGAGGTTAAGTGTTCTGCAGCCTCCAGTCTGGAGTCATGTACTTCCTGTTGAGAGGGTCTTCTATTGAAAGAAGTTGAATAATGCAGAGTGGAGTCGTCGGCATATGAGTGGACAGGACAGATTGTTATGGAAAGAAGATCATTGATGAATAACAGGAAGAGAGTGGGTGATAGGACAGAGCCCTGTGGAATGCCAGTGTTGATATGTTTAGGGGAAGAGCAGTGACCGTCTACCACCGCAGAGATAGAACAGCCAGAAAGGAAACTGGAGGCGGTGGCCGAAATGGTAGCGTACTGGGCCCACATTCACCGCGATTGATGGGCGGGTTGTGAATCCCCACTGATTTTCAGTCACCGCCGAGTGGCTTCCACATGCTGTCCTGAAGACCACCCATCAACCCGGACTCTAGAGGAAGCCGTCCAAGTGAATCAGAACGAGTCAGGGGGGGCATGAGCCAATGCAAGATGGCAAGATGCCACTATAAACACTCGCCTGCGCCAGAACGGGCTGGGCTGACCATCAGGCCCACCTGGAAGAAGCCTTGGGCGACCATCAGGCCCCACACCGGAATGCCTACCCCGCAGCAGTAAAACGAAAAAAAAAAAAAAAAAAAAAGAGAGAGAGAGAGGGATAGAATCCGAAAGAGGGCAGTTTAGAAAGCAAAGACTGGTGCCAGACTCTATCGAAGGCTTTCGATATGTCTAGCGCAACAGAGAAAGTTTCACCGAAACGGCTAAGACAGGATGACCAAGAGTCAGTTAAGAGAGCAAGAAGATCGCCAGTAGAACGCCCCTTGCGGAACCCATACTGGCGATCAGATAGAAGGTTAAAAGTGGAAAGGTGCTTTTGAACCTTCCGGTTAAGGATTGATTCAAAAGCTTTAGATAGACAGGAAAGTAAAGCTATAGGGCGGTAGTTTGAGGGATTGGAACAGTCACCCTTCTTAAGCACAGGCTGTACAAAGGCATACTTCCAGCAGGAAGGAAAGGTAGATGTTGATAGGCAGAGACGAAAGAGTTTGACCAGGCAGGGTGTCAGCACAAAAGCACAGTTTTTAAGGACAATAGGAGGCACTCCATCAGGTCCATAAGCCTTCTGAGAGTTGAGGCCAGAGAGGGCATAGAAAGCATCATTTGGAAGAATCTTAATAACAGGCATAAAGGAGTCAGAGGGGGGATGAGTAGGAGGAATATGCCCAGAATCGTCCAGGGTGGAGTTCTTACAGAAAGTTTGAGCGAAGAGTTCAGCCTTAGAGATAGATGAGACGGCAGTGCTGCCGTCAGGGTTAAGGAGAGGAGGGAAATAGGAAGAAGTGAAATTGGAGGAGAAATTTTTGGCTAGATGCCAGTAGTCATGGGAAGAATTAGAAGAAGCAAGATGTTGACATTTTCTATTAATGAAAGAAGTTTTGGTAAGTCGGAGAATAGATTTGGCACGATTCTGGGCTGAAATGTAAAGGTCAAAGTTAGCGGGAGTTCGAAGGCTCTGGAACCTTTTGTGAGCTGCCTCTCTATCTTTAACAGCACGAGAACAAGCATGATTAAACCAAGGCTTTTTAACATGAGGAGTAGAGAAAGTACGTGGAATGTATGCCTCCATTCCAGAGACAATCACCTCTGTGATGCGCTGAGCACACACAGAGGGGTCTCTCTCCTGGAAGCAGTAATCATTCCATGGGAAATCAGAAAAATACATCCTGAGGTCATCCCACCGAGCTGAAGGAAAATGCCAGAAGCATCGCCTCTTCGGTGGGTCCAGAGGATGTACAGTCGACGATAGAGAGTAGTGTCACGGTTTTCAGAATGTTTAGCCTGGTGGCGGTATCTGGCAACTATACCACGGTGACGCATTCACTGGCGATGTTAGTGACGTGTTTCAGTGTGTACCGTGTGTGTGTGACCGTGAAATTATAATATTATATTATATTAAAATATAATGTAGTTAAAAATATACCGGATTACATGAATTCAATTTAGAAATGCGATAATGAATGTCTTCTACATGATGATGATGATGATGACGAGGTAAAACATATCACAAACAGTCTGAAACACTTTTTCTTATTAGACTTTGAAAATACCGCGTGCAATGCTGTCCTTCACAGACGCAGGCACTGACTAATGCTCCTTATCATCAAACAGCAAATAGGCTTGAGGGTCTGTTTAACTCGCAGCCTTAATTCCCGTCACTATAAAGCCTCAAAGACAATTCAGATAATCAAAAATCTAAAATCATTTCTCCGTGATGATTACGTATTATCTAAGTATAAATACGTGTGTGTGTGTGTGTGTGTGTGTGTGTGTGTGTGTTGAGCTCGGCACGTCGCTGACTAGCTGACCCCTTGTCGCTGATGGACAAGTCTCCCGTCCCCACCCAGCATCTCTCTCTCTCTCTCTCTCTCTCTCTCTCTCTCTCTCTCTCTCCTATTTTTTTAAGTATTAAAAATTATACGTTTCCACAGCCACTGACGTGACAGCTCAACTGCAGTGCCTGCGGACATAAGGGCTTTAATAGAATACCGCTACTCCAGCCGTCAAGGCCCGCGGTCGACGACGTCATCATGTGAACATTTATAGCCTATTATTACGTATAAAAAAAATTATAAAGAACAAGATCTCGGCTGTCAGGGATTTTTTTGTATTTAGTTAAAAGGCATAACAATCTCCCCTAATAAGTGCAATATATTTTTAAATGTATCATAGTTTGATAAACAACTTAGAGTTGCTCTTGACTAAATTTGAACGAAACTAAAAGCTCGTGTCAAAATGTAGCGACAGAGCCTAAAGAAAAAATATTTATTAAGCGTTAGCGACGGCCACTTTTGATAAATATCTATCTTAAAATTATGTAGAGTGCACCTGTGACCACCGATCACCATAACAGTACAGTTTCGATAGGATATAATAATTTTCATGTCACGTGGAGGGGTTGTCAGATGTCGCTTTCTGAACGAAACTTACTGGACAGTGTGTCACTACTCTCTATAGCCGACTGTACAGAAGCGATAGGACAGGATACAGAAATAAGGTTATGATCGGAGGAGCCCAATGGAGAGAACAGTTTGACAGAGTAAGCAGAAGGATTAGAGGTAAGGAAGAGGTCTAGAATGTTGGGCCTGTCTCCAAGACGGTCGGGAATACGAGTAGGGTGCTGAACCAACTGCTCTAGGTCGTTGAGGAGAGCAAAGCTGTAGGCTTGTTCACCAGGCTGGTCAGTGAAAGAGGATGAAAGCCAAAGCTGGTGGTGAACATTGAAATCTCCCAAGATGGAGATTTCAGCAAAGGGAGAGTGAGTCAAGATGTGCTCCACTTAAGAGTTCAAATAGTCAAAGAATTTTACATAGTTAGTAGAGTTAGGTGAGAGATAAACAGCACAGATGTATTTAGTAATAGAATGACAATGAAGTCTTAGCCAGATGGTGGAAAATTCAGAAGAGTCAAGGTCGTGGGCACGAGAGCAAGTGATGTCGTTGCGCACGTAGGCGCAACATCCAGCTTTGGATTGAAATTTAGGATAGAGATAGTAGGAGGGAACAGAGTAGAGGTTGCTGTCAGTAGCCTCAGAAACCTGTGTTTCGGTGAGGAAGAGAAGGTGAGGTTTAGAGGAGGAGAGATGGTGTTCCACAGAATGAAAATTAAAACGAAGACCGCGAATGTTGCAGAAATTGATAAGGAGGAGGTTCGAGGAGTTATCAGGACACCTCTCAAGTCGGCAGCCAGAAGGGGAGTCCTCCCTGGGGGAATTTATGGTCCCACCCCAGGCGGGGACTCCGAGGCAGTGTTTTCGTTAGCCATTTTGAATTTTGAATTTTGGGAAAAGGTGTGTGTGTTGTGTGAATGTAGTGTGGTGTAGATAGAGAGAGGAACTGTCTTTTGAGAGCATGCTGAACTGCTCTCTGGTGTTGATGAGACAAAAGGGAAACGGTTAGTGAGGACATGGGAAGGGTCTTTGAAGGGCTTCAGCACCCTCCTCGCTTCCCATATATCCTCACCGGGAGTAGCTCACGCCCGTTCGGTAGGTGTCTTCCTACCTACTCCTGCCTGAGCATCTAAGGTGGCACCATGTGCACATGACTGAATTTTCACCTACTCCCTTCCCACAGCATCCACATGGATATTTTCCTGATTTAATCTTTTCTCTTGCTTCTTTTCCAGTCACCATGTACTTTGTTTTTTCCATATTAATTTTCAAACCTCTCTCCTCCACTCCTTCCTTCCATTTATTAAACTTTACTTTCACTTCTTCTGCTGTCTCTGCATTTACTACCATGTCATCTGCATACAGCAGCTCCCATGGTACCTCTCCTCTTGCTTCCTTTGTTGCCTTCTCCATTACTGTTATAAACAATATACGTAATGCTGAAAACACAAAGATCGCACACTAGAGCACAAACGTAAGCAGACATGAGTGTGCAGGTGCTACCTCTGAGCGTGTACAACGGGGACTGGGCGTTTTCCTCCAACTGTTGGAGCAAGGAATGACCGCGGTTGCCCATACACCCGACCGGGAGCGAGTTCTTGGTTTGGCTAAACACTCCTGTCCTCCTGTCTTTGAAGCCATGATTGTACCCACAACTGCTTCTTCCTTCCATTTAACTGCAGAAACAGGCCCATAATATGAGTAACAGCAACACAAGCCACAACAACCCTTACTTATGCAAATGGCGCCATGTGGATACAGGGTTTGTTTACATTGTGGATACGGGCAACTGACCTTGGTCATGTGTGACACACACCCAGAGAAGTTAGAGTTGCTGGTTGTGCTTCCCGTCAACATGGTTGGAGAAAAATGGCCCAGTGTGACACCAGCTACAAACAGGATGCTCATACACCAAGTCGCCACTCGTAAACCAAGGCATTTTTGGGGAATTTTTTTGTTCGTACATCAAAACGCTCATAAACTAAGGCGCTCGTAAACCGAGGTATTGCTGTACCTTTACATGACCTCTGTGCATCACGAAACACACAAGAAATTAATCCAGGCCAGGAAAGGGTTTTACAGGCACCGGGGATCGAACCCGTGACCAGCGATATGGGAAAGCCAGTCCTTAACCAGTTGGTCAAAGCGGTAGCCCCCTCTTGAAGAGTGAGTTTTGGGAGACTTACCCATCAGGCAGGTCTGGCACTACATGACTCCCTTTCCCTATCTAGATTAATTTCTGCGTTTTTTTTCACCGAAACTTCCTGTTTTTTATGAACTCTTTAGAGAGCATGGGTCATCCATCATCCTGTTACCCACACAGGGGGAGACAATAGAACACAGGAGAGGATGCCCGCCGCATTGCAACAATATGTATTGCCCAAATTCCACTTCACTATATCATCACATGACCTCTGCATTGTAGCTGGGGATCAAACCCGCAACTGGCAAGATGGAAAAGCCACTCCTTAGTCAGTCGGCCAAAGAGGTACCTCTGCTCCCAGAGTGAATTTTGGGAGATTTACCCATCAGGCGGGTCAGGCACTACACTGGTAACCAAGCGGTGCCTCCACTTACACCACTGCTCTCATCCCGTCATGTGCTAATCTATCTCCCTCCACCATCACTCCTCTCTCCTCTCCTACTCATAACAAAACAAACTCGTTCATTTTGCTGGTCAGGTCATCAACATCCTCTGTGACCTCGTCTTCACTATCAGTCATTATTGGACACATGAGATAAATGATGATGACCTATGCTGTAAATTGTTTCTGCAAAACAAATAACTCAAACTGACCCTTTAAATGGCACAAATCTTTGCTTTCTAAACTACCCTCCTATGAATTTTATCCATGTCCCTGTACTTTTATCTCCAGTTTCCTTTCTGGCCAATCCATCTCTGCTGTGGTAGGTGGTCACTGTTTTTCCCCTAAACCTATTAACCCCTATATAGTCCATGAGCCAGGCCGAATATGACTTTCAAATTAGTGAACAGATCCAACCCTGATTTTTGTTTAATATGATGCCTGAGGTATATGAAAACTGGCCTTGGACGTTTCAGATCGGTAGCTTTGTGCCCCAACAGCAGCCATTTTGAAGAATGGCCAACTTTTTCGAGCTCACACGACATATACTTGGAATTTTGCCCATACCTTCTAAACGGTTCAATAAATCTTAATGGGACTGATCTTATTTTACTCATAATGAAATTATACAGACATTCATGTATAATAAATACAATTTTTATACTACACTACCTTTCAGAATTCAACATTTTAGACAAGAAAAATGCATTTTTTAAACTTTTTTTTATAGGCAGCTTGTTGTAAAACAGTAAATGGTCATCAAATGATTAATTTAGTCCATGAAATATCTAGGATTCATTCAGCATCAATAAACAATTAGGAATGATGTTATTGTCACTAGTATGAGTAAAGGAAACACAGAAGTCATGTAAGATTTAGAACACACACATCCGCTGTACTCTGAAATTGCATTCAGGCTTTACTCAACGTCATAATCGGAGTCACTTCCATCCTTGTCGGGAACTATTTCCATCTCATCCTCGTCTCTCATATTGTTACAGTCCTGCAATTTACAGGCTGGCGTGCAAGGTAACCCATTGTCAATGCAAGGACAACTGCCAACTTTGCACACTCTGACACATTTGCATGCCATCAGTGAAAGTATCATGTCGGGTGCAGGTGCTCCTGTTATCCATTCAATGCCAATTTGCCCGTCACTTTTAACATTCCATCCATGTCCATCTGCAGCTTCTGGAATCGTGGGCGAGTTTTCAAGGCATCGTCTCCAAATGGCCGCCTGGTAGTTTGCCCTTTTGGTGTGCTGATGGAGGGCATCCTTACAAGGAGGCAGTTGTCCTGAAGACACATCACCATTTCTTGACAGGAATATTTCATATCTCAAGTCGTTCACGGTTGTACTCCTTGCACTGTGTGAATACATGCTGCAGGCAAATCTTTCCAGTGTTGAAAATAGCTCATCTGTAACATTCCACTCTTCCCCAAGACGAGTAAATGCTTCACGAAATGTGTCGTTTGAACGCATCAAATTAACTGCCTTGATCTTTCCTTGGCCAGAGAAAGCGCTTACAGAATCACAGCCAGTCCAAGCATGAACACCCAACAAAGCAGTGCACTCATCACTACCAATGGTAGTTGCCAACCTAGAGATATCAATAATTCTGATTTTGTTCTTCTTTCCTCGTCTCAAGAGTAAGTGTCCACCTATCTGAGTTTTGAAGGCTAGAAGAATCACAAACACGTCCGTGTCTTCCGAAATAACTATCACATGTCTATGTGTGCCTGTTGCATACCTTGCGTGGAGAGCCAGTCTTGTATCAGCCTCCTCTTGTGAACATGTCAGCTCAAGAACCTCTCCGACAGCGTCCTTCGTAATTTTGAAGCACTTTTCTGCAACAGTAACAAATAATGTCACTTCACCAAGGCTTTTCCTCACCTTCTCCTCCTTCCAGCTTTCCGCTAGAAATCTGATCAATTTGTTCTTGCTCTCCGTGTTCCCAAGAAGGCGCTTCCAATTCTTGATCCGGTGTCCTGATTTTATATCGTGGAAGAGCAGGCTGTCTTTGGAACCTCGGCTAGCCCTTTCAGCGTTCTTTATTGATCGCTCAGTGTAAACATCGAATACTACATCAACCCGTTGACTTTTGCAACTGTGGTTCAGAATGCTCTTCAAGATCTGTCCAGAAAGTTCCCCAAATGTACAATTTTCTCCATGAATTTTCTGGACTATTCCCATTGCGTCAATGATTACTGCCCGTGGACCAGTTGGTAGGTCAACAAAAGTAGCCTCCTTTTCAATATGTGTGCTGAGACTCGCCTTTCCGGTCTTTTTTAGAGTTCCATCAGCATTCCCCAGAGCCCACGGTGTTGGACCCAGGGGAAAGCACAAAACCTCTTTAATATCAAGTTTCCGATTTTGTGCTATGAGCAGCATGTGACCAAAGACACGATTGTCTGCCTTCAACACAATTTCCTTCTCTGTTCCTTTAATGACAGTTTCTTTCTTCAGACTGGAGAACGTTTTCAACTTCAGCTTCTTGATCGGATCATAAAACCCAGTACCTTTCTCAAGTTTCACTAGCCGTTCAGCATAAGCCGCTTCTCCTTTCTCACACAAGTTCTTTCCTACGTCAGGGGTTGCTGCCAGGCCCGTTGAAATGCTCAAAAGGTCCATTGGATCACCGCAAAATGGATTGGTCCAAGTGTTCTCGAGCAATTCAAGAATAGCTGACACATCATTCTCGTCTCGATTTATACGGGATGCTTGAAGGTCTGAGTGGCCCAGGTGTGGCTTCTGTACTGCAATTAGTTCTCGAAGTCGTCTTAACGCCGCTGCTTTATGCTCTGCCGTTAAGTAGTACCTGGAAACAGCTCCTGGCTTTAAACTGAACCCCTTTGTCCCGCCACTTGTCTGTGTATACCTGTTCACAGTCTCTTCAAGGGTTTGGTCTGGGGGGAGTCGACCAAATGGGTTGGATTCACCCAGCTGAACAGAGAACCCACCATTCAGAAAATGATTGTCGAGTTCTTGTGAAGTACCCTGTAACGATGCCATCTGCAAAAAGTACACTGGGAGATATCGAGCGTAGTTGGTTTTGTCAGCTGCAAAACACCAGGGTATCATTTTTCGTATGTTGGCCAAGTGGAGTAACCACTCACCTTCTCGATCTGCTCGTATTAGCCCAAGGAGAATTTCAACCAGGTCTAAATACATCACCCAGAATGAAGCCAGTTGTCCACTGTTGTATCGCAACTCATCTATGTACTTGGTGAAAAGATCCAAAACTCTCTGGCACGTTTCATCACTCAGAAAGGACGCAAGGGTATCTTCACATGGATTCGCATGGACATTATTTACCAGTCTCAAGGTTTCATCAAGATTTTGGCGATGTTGACTGTGGTTGGTCTCAAGCCATTCCAAGAACTGTGTCCATGCAAGTCTCATCAGAGCTTCGTACACAAGCTTGTGAAGTCTCACTCCCCTGTTGTACTGCTTGCCATCTAACACTTTATCAACCGACCCCTCAGCTATTACTCCCGACTCTACTGCCAAGTCTCGTAGTCCAGCATCACGGAATACCTTGCCAATGATTGATAGCAGATTGCATATTATATGAAAATTGCCCGTCATTGGTATTATAGTTTCAAACTTAGATTGGTTATTCCATGCAACTTCTGTCAGCTTGGCATAAAGTGCCTGATCAGCAACAACAGCGATGTTTTTAAGTGACAAAGTTTCTTGCATGGAAAGAGCATTGCAGAGAATTTCTTGTGCTGTTGAAATATCAGTCGCTGGGGCATTTATGGTGGGCAAATAGCCAACTTTGTCTGCGCTGACTTCAACCTGACCTCTTGTTTGAATATTGAACCCCGTCCAAGAACTAGTAGTTTGGCGTGATGTCTCATGCAGGCGAACCAAGATCCAGAGAAGATTGCGTTGACAAGCACTTCTTGTAGCATCCTCGAACGGTAGTAAAAGATTTGGCGATTTCAGAGGAGGCGGCGATTCCCTATTTGCCGAAATATAGAGTGGCAGAGGGTCCACGTTTGCTTCGACCGTGCGCCTTTTATCATGTTTGCTTAAAGCTGGCGTTGTAAATCTTTCTGTTGCACAAGTTGAGACAGCTGGTTGCACTATGATGCCGTTAACGCGATGTGATGTTCCAGCACCACTCAGTGTTTCCTCCAAGGCATCAATATTATCATATGCAAGCGCTGTTGGGATTAGCGGATGTGTCCCTAAAGGGAGAAGTGGTGCCCCTTCATCAACACTGCTCATCTTCTCAATGCAAAGTGCTGTATCAATTTCCTCCAGTCGAGTGTAAGAGCACCCATGACCAAGTCGATTTACGATGCGAATGAGCTCAACATTCCCAGAGAGAGTCTTGATGACCCAAGGCAAGAGGACATGTTTCGGCGTGATGACCTGTGCGTTGGTTACAGCATACAAGATGTCCTGACCTAAAGACCATGCCAGTCTGTTAGTCCGATCAGAAGGCAAAGCCTGCCGGCCACCAATGAGTACTTGCAAAAAGTCAGTAAGGCAAGCTGGCAGATCGATATACTTTTCACATGCCAGTTCATGAAGATTGGCTGATCTATGAGAAAACTATGACCAAAAATCTGATCAGATGTCATACATCTGAAAAATCTAGACGACTTTAAATATGGCTGTCGTTGGGGCACAAAGCTACTCAACCAAAACGTCCAAGCCCTATTTTTGGACACTTCAGAAATCAAACTAACCAAAAATCATGATTGGGTCTGCTCACTAATTTGATTGTCAAACGTCAAAATATTGGGGCTGGCTCATGGACTAATAGGACAGGCTAGAGGGCAATTTTCTGCTCACAGAGTGAGTGCCGCATTGATAAAATTTGGCGAAATGGGTGTTCTTCAGCACTGCCCTGTGTGGCAATTTCAGACAAAAACACGATAGTTCATAGCGCTTTTACACTGCCAATCTTTCATTTACATGATGAAAGAAACTTGAAGTCCCTCAGTTGCAGCACAATGGAGATACGATGTTGGGAAGTACAAATCTTGGCGGTAAAGCAGATGATGGGAATGCTCGCACCCCTCCTTTCTCTGCCCGAACGAAAATTCCTGCCAGCCGTCCTTTATGGGTTAACAGTGGTGTCTAACAGAGCTCTGTTCTATCTCCTACTCTAATTCTGTTGTTCATTAACCCTTAAAGCGCGAGTGTCGACAATTGTTGACGGCTGGTGCCTGGGCTCAAACTGCGGGTGTCGACAATAGCCGACAAGCCATTTTTTCACTTAACGCGCTTTCAAATTTAATTTGTTTGTGATGAAGTAGAGTAAGCATGTTATTTTCTTTCAAACAATACCCAACCATGCTCTCTTGACTAATTTTTGGTCAATGTATGCCAGTGTTAGCTTTGAGAAGATGTCTGCTAGACATCCCATCTCCTCTCACCTTCCAGTGAATTTCATCCATAAGATGGGGGCCATTTGACCTCAGTACCAATCAAGGACATCAGGAAGGCCTGTAAGTTAAGTATTTTTGGGTGTTTTTCACATAAACTGTATAAAGTTTATGCCTTTTATTACTAAATCATAGAAGGGAAGTCCACTAAGGGTGGAAAACTGTCTATAATAATGCGTTTTCAGTGATCTTATTCAACATTCGTTACTCGCACTACCAATGGTTATATAGATTTCAAATTAACGTCAAAGGACATGTGAGGGTATGTACTTTACAATGATACTTCATTCAGTTACATGTGTTAAGTAGCGGTAAAGATATGTAAGGTTGAAGTGAGGTATGTTTTAGCCTGAATATGCCCGCGTGGGAGGACAGGCACAGCAAACAACCCCACGCCTTAAGGGTTAATCATCATCTTTCCAAAACAACCTGTCCTATCCACTCCTACACTCCTACAGGAAAGACATGATTCTAGGTTGGATGCTGCAGAACACTTAACCTCAGATCTTGCTATCATTTCCAAATGGAGCAGGAGGAACTTGACAAAATTTTCCAAACACCTATCCCCTATTCTTCAATAACACTAAGCTGTCAACTTCTACAATAAACATTCTCTGTTTATCCTTAACTCAAAATCTCAACTGGAAATTTCATATATCCTCTCTCGCTAAATCAGCTGCCTCGAGGTTAGGTGTTCTGTATTGTCTCTGCCAGTTCTTCTCCCCCTCTCAGATGCTGTCCATACACAGGGGACTTGTCTGCGCTCATAAGGAGTATACATACATCTAATGTGTGGGGGCTCCTCCACACACACAGCTCTCTTGGACAGAGTGGAGTCAAAGACCCTTTGTCTCATCAGTTCTCCTCCTCTTAGTAGCAGTCTTTTACATCTTAAATTCTGCCCACTGTTGCATCTCTTTCTATTTTTTATTGATATTTTCATGCTGACTGTTCTTCTGAACCTGCTAACTGCATGTTTCCATCCCTTCCCACAGCCCTGCTGCACATGACTTTCTACTCTTGAGGAGAGAGGATGCCTGTCACTTAACCCGTGGGCTTCGGCTATGGAAATCCGAGAAGCAGCCGAGAAACGACAAAATTACACTGCATTTTGAGACTAAGATAAGAGCATGGAACGTACATCAGAGTACTCCTCTCATAACCATAAAGCCGTTAAAAATATTTACTTTTACTCGAACTCCATTCTTTATGGGTGATGTTTGTTACAAAATAAACAGTCGTGATGTGTGGCATCTAGGCGAGTCGTTTGTTGTCTACTATAGAGAATTTGACAAGTGATTACTGTACAGATAGCTAATTCAGTATGCCATGACCTTAAAGCACCACCTATGACAAAAAAGCCCACCTCAAGATCACTCATCCACCACATTGATCTAGGGCATTCATGGTGGGTTGCGCTATGCCACCACCGCCTACAATTAGCTCGAATTAGGGGTTTTATGGTGAGCCCTTTTTAGGGTCCACCGTACCACAGCCACGACTCGTGAAAGCCCTGAAAAGGGTCTGCCGACGTTCTCGGGTTAAGTGACATTAATTTTTTCCCGATCCACATAATTTCTGGTGTTATGTACCTTTAACTACCTTAGTACCCAAAACATCACAAATTCCTAAGTTTCACCAAGATACACTCAATAGTTTAGGAGAAGAAATATAATATGCACTGTATATATGAAAAAATGGCATTGGTATTATTTGAAATTTTTCAATTGTTTCTAAACTAATTCTTTTGGAAAACAGTTTGCATAGTATACATACAGTAGAGCCCCATTTAGCATGAGAATTAGGTGGATGAACGCGGTCGCGCTAACTGAATTCGCACTAATTGAACAAAGTAACCAATATGAAAAAAAAATATTTGATGCACACGTGGGTCGGACTTTTGGGTTTGATAATTACTCAAAATAATCACTCACATTAAAAAATAAAAAAAACTATGATTGGCTCAGCTCTGAAAACATGCTTGTGATTCGCTGGGAGTCCGATGACGTCATCGCCGGCGCTCACCCAGTCAGCGGCCTTACTGCCTTAAGGCAGTATCACACTGGCCATTTTCTTCTAACCGTTGTGGCTGCTGGCAACGCCCGTGCGCCCATCCGGGAGCGAGTTGTCGGTTCACCGTAACGTGGTGTCACACAGGGCCCTTTTCTTCCCACCGTGTTGGCAGCAGCTTGGACAACCGGCAAATCCAAATTTTCCGGGTGTGCGTCACACACGGCCAAGGTCAGTTGCCCGTATCCACATCCACAACGTAAATAAAGCACTTGCCCTGTTTCAACATGACGTCGTCTGCTAAAGTAAGGGCTCTCGCGGCTTGTGCCGCGCATCATGGCGGCTTGGCGCAATTTTCAAAATTCAGTCGTGGTGACGGCTCGCGCTAACTGAGGCTTTCGCGCTAATTATTTTTTTTTCTTGGTAGATGGTGGCTCGCGCTAATTGCGGTTTGCGCTAATTGATCTCACGCAAAGTGGGGCTCTACTGTATATTATATATATAGCTTCCTTTTCCCTAAAATTAATTTTCGATAAAACTATTCATATAAGAGTAAGACTGAAAACAATTTAACAATTTTTTTTTTTGCCAGAAGAAAAATTCTACCAGGATATAAAAAAAAAACTTAATCTGCCTTTGGCAAAAAAAAACAAAAACAAAAAAAAAGTCCTTTCTTTCCTCTTTCCAAAGATACCTTTCAATTTGCCCTATCTTAAAAAAACAATGGAGAAATATAGCTTGCAGTGTAGAAAACTTCGGTTTCAAGATATGAGCCACTTTCTTCCAAGAAGTGTGTATTGTTTTGTTTTTAGGCTTTTTGTGGTATAATTCTACACATACACTCGGCCCTCGATTTAACAGACCCTGATTTAACGGATTTCGGATTTAACGGACCACAAAATCTCCACGGACAAATCTACCCAGCAACGGACATTCTGTCCGTTGCTGGGTAGATTTGTCCGGTGTGACACCGGCTTTAGAAATGTCAAAACCGTAAAATAACAATAAACACATATAAAATCTTATTAAAATAAATTTTTAAATAATATTATGTATACTACTATGTATATCATAAAATCATAAAAAAAAAATATTGTTCTGAGCTTGAAGGGAGGAAGGTATAGAGGCTGACGTAATATGTGTTAACATGGTGCAATCTACCGCTCCCCGGAGCATTAGATTGCACCATGTTAACACTGGTCCCGCCAGCCAAGGTTGCCAACTGGCATTTTTCACTGCCAAATTTAGTCATTTTTGGCAGTAAAACGTGTGTTTGGCAGTGAAATACGATAACTTGGCGTTTTGGCATTAAAAATTTCTAAATTTGGCAGTCAAGATGCATGATGAAATATTTTTCTCAGCAAACAACCAAACCCATGCCTTCAATACGTATACAATACGCGTACAGCTCTGGTATTCTCGGGCTCTCACAAGCAGTGATGCCATTTTAGCGGATTTTCCGCTAGATCTGGCGGAATTGCATGTTATCTAGCGGGAAAAATCTTAAAATTTACAAGAGTAACTGGCGGATTTTCAAGTTCAATCTAGCGGCAAATTTTTTGAGCTTCACCTATCATCTGGCGGATTTTTCAGGTCATCCTAGCGGATTTATAAATTTTGAGTTGGCAACACTGCTCACAAGTCCAAGCCCGTCAGTAGTCACTACTCAGTACACTCTGTTGGTCACGCGCTTCTGAACTCGCAACGATGTCGAAGTGGAAAGGACAATACGATTCTAGGAGAAAGTACCAGGATACATGGGAGAAGGATAATGGCAATACATGGCAACGATAATGTCTTCGATGATTTATACTTAATTAAGATAAGTTTAACTATTGGAATTAGTTAAGTTTTTTCCACTACGCCCGGGAATTGAATCCGGGCTCTTTCGGTAAGAAAAGTGTGAATAGGAGAAGAGAGTGTAATGCCAGTATTTAATTAAGGATGGAAAAATAGAAATTAGGGAGGAAAAAGTAGTTTTAGGTATTGTAAGTAATTATAAGTGCCGCCAGGAACCGTTACTGCCCGGAATGCCCCGCTGTCTCGCACCGAGGGGCCCATCCCCTATCAACCTTGGACCTCCCCAGACCTCGCTAGACATCACGTGGCCCGAGTCAGACAAGTCCCTTATCGCCAAAAGTGCTGAGTAGTGTCGGCCACCTCACCCTTGTCCTCCCCTCTCTCCAGTCACGTGTTTCCCGCCGCTTCAAGAAGCTTCCTTCCTCCTCCCCTTCCGACCGCGCGCGCATTGACCGAGATGCCATGCAAGCCCTTGCCAATTTACCTTCCCAGAAGTATTTAACCCATTGGTAGATTTTTTGGCCGCGTTTAGTGTGGGTTTGACACCTGCCTGTATTAAGTCACAAGCGAAGGGGAAGGATACGCGGACTCACTCCCCTCCTCGTCCACAAACACACACAAACATAACACTCCCCTAGCCCCGCCACCACACTTCCATTTGGAGACCCGTCAACCCCCCCCCCCCCTATATAAACTGGAAACCCAGGCCACTCCACCTTGTGACTCATTCTTCCTCTTCCCCGATCACAGGTATATGCCTTCATCACCCCAAAGTGCTCCTCCCCCAGTGACAAAACCCCTTGCTCCCGCCCCCCCCAAGTAAACTCGTCCCTTACTCGCTAGTATAATAAGTAGTCTCCCAATTAAGTAACTGAAAGTTGAATAATTTATTTTTTCCATGTTTATCCTCTTGTGACTCATTATTTCTCCTCCCCGATCACAGGGTCGTTGGTACACTGGTCACTGGCCACTGACACACACACACACACACACACACACACACACACTAACACTGATAAATCATCATTCCCCTCAAGAGTGTGCAACAGTGACACCTCCTATAGCGAAGAGAGTCCGCGAGCGCCCATAGGACCGGCGGAAAAACACGGGTATCGGATCCTTACTCATCGCTAAAGGCCGTGTCGTACGTTAGTCTCCCCATGAAGTAATCATTGTCTGGTCAATGTGAGTAATTAGGAGGTAACTGAAATATATCCAAATCTCGTGGTTCAGTGGCGTTTGCTGGTGTGAGTTCCTCGCAGTATCGTTTTCCCGGTATGGTTATTCATCCAAAGGCTCTTGCATTTCTCATAAGTAAATCATTTCTTTGTCTGACACCGTGACAGATAGCCATTGTTGTAAGTGAATTACCTTGAAGGTGCGAGCCCTCGCAGTGGTGTTTTTCTCCCATGTATAGTTATTTATCCATGAGCTTATGTATATCTTGTAATCAGAGTGTTTACTCGGTGTCGTCCGCGGGTGGTGGGCGCTAAGTTTTCTCGTGTACCCACCTCAATATTGACCCGTCAGTCAAGAGTTCATTCTGTTGTCGGGAAACAAACAATTAAATGTATAATGTCCTGCTTATAAACATTTCTTTGTCTCCTTGGTGATAACCTTGACGTGAGTATTGTCCAGAAGGCTGTGGTGGTTCACCGACTCACCGCCCTCCGCCCTTCCACGCTAGCCTCTCTAGAGTTCCCGGAAACCCTCCCCTGGGTCCTCCTTTTGAATTAATTAAACTTTAAGGTTCCCTGCCAGCTAGGAGTGGCCTTGTTCGCCCTTAGATCGCCGGGTGGTGGCAGCCATTACCCCCAGGGTGAGTTTCTCGCCCCCGAGTTTTCTTCAATACCCCTTTCGCCCCGTCCCCCTTTGGGTTTCATGTATCACCTGGTGCCCCAATTTTCAGGGCACTACAAGAGGAGGAGGAAACGTGCAGCTATAAAACCGTACAGGTCACAAGAAGAAGAAGACGCGGCCACGCGGCACAGCGTGAACACCAAACACAACACATATATTAGCGTCTTCCATTTAGCGTAACCCGTTTCTGGGTCGTGATCTGGCGTGTTCCATTTAGCGGAACCGATCAGCTGAAGCCGCAACCTGCACCCATTTTAGAGGATCTGGGTGACCCGGAGAGACCCCACTGGAGAGCAGACTATCCAGACTATCGCCGCCGCCGCCATTTGCATGCCTTATTTCCCATATTTGGGTATTTTTTGCTACAACCACTGCATCCAGGTGGTGCCTGGGATCCGAAATCGTAGGTACTGTATGCCAGTTTCACATTTACCCATAGATATGTGCCGAAAACCATGAATAATAAGTTAAAAGTGGTGCAGTGGACGGGGTTGAAATTTTAATTTCGGGCACAGCAAGAGGCCTGTTGTGGCTTTCAACGAGAACAGTTGGATGAATAAATGTGTGGAGAGCCATATAAGTATGGCGGGGCAAGGGTTTTGTGGCCGGGCGAGGGAGGGGAGTGAAACGCGACGGCTGTGTTTTATATAGAATAGCACCCACCCGGATGTCACACTGGCCCTGTGTTCCGGGGTAATGGGCTCCCTCCCACCACAGGCTCAAGGGCCAATGCGACGGACATGAGCACCGAGGCCACGCGCTGCTATAACGTATGACCCCAACTTTACCTTTACCTTACAGTGACTGACGTGTTAATTGCTGATACATGTTGATTTACTATTCATCATTATTATGACCATGGGTAGGCTACTTTTTTTTTTTTTTAGTTATTTTCATCATCATTGGTAACCCCCATTTATGCATAACGTAAGGATGAATCGTTTGTTTCAGTGACTTTATTGTGTTATTTGGGTCACTGGTATCACAAAAAAATACCAGTTGGGATAGATTATCAATGAGTGAAGCAGTAATAATTCAATATTATATTTAAATGGTAATCAATTGCTAATCTAGGAGCAGTAAATTGCTATCCATCAAGTAAGGTTCAGTTGCCTTAGATTATAGTGCGGCAACTAGGCCTGATAAGGGAGCCTCCCATAACCCACTTGGCGAGTGGGGTACCTCTTTGGCCGACTCGCTAAGGAGTGGCTCTCCCGTCACGCTGGTCGCGGGTTCAAGATAAGCACAAGATAACTAATTATGCGGCTATAGGTCCAAATATGTTAAGTTTCCTAAATGACATTTTGTTTAAAATGATATTTCATCATATTTTTGTTGCCGAGGTATAATTTGAAGGCATGAATAGTATTCCAATTGTTGTAGAAAGTATCCAATTTGGATTATCAATATACAGTCATCTATCAAAGGTGGCATACACTGGGGGGCGCGTCGCCTCACCCACCCTACAACGCCAAGTCCGAGGGTCCATCCGGACAAGTCTCCATGCAGGGCCCCCTTTCATCCTGAGTACCTCCTAGCAGGATTTATCAACTTGCTCAAGTCACAAACTCTGTAGGTGTCATTATTAGTTTCTTCTAATCTTAGAGCGAGTCAAAACTGTAAAGTTAACATGTACCCAGCTATGATAATCATTATTAATAGTTTCTTGTATTTTTTTATTTCGAGTCTCAACATGTTCCATCATGTCCCCAATCACACCTGGGAACCCAGCAATGTCTTGAAATTCAGTTTCTTTCTTGATTAATCTGTGTAATAAGAAAAAAAAACAATTTTTGTACCTGTTGTTAATTGTGCTCAATGTTTTTATTAGTTAAATAAATGCATTTGTACAGTTGTTTTGCTTTATTTTCTTATGCCGGAGGATAGAATTGATCTTGATTTTCATGACCCTATTTGTGCTGAGTGAATGAGGGAGTTATAGTTCAGCAGTGTTATCATTAGGTAAAGTTGGAGGCATTTGATAAGCTGTGTGTTGTCTTGATCTTGACAAGTAATGCACAGGGCACCAGTACAGGTGCATAACACGGATATTTGTGTTGGCTGCTGGGGGAAGTGGGGTGCCGAGTGTGTAGGGAAGGGAAGTGAATAGGTGTACTACTAGTTAGTCTTGGTGTGTTGTGACAAATGAGTGTGTATTTGTTTTCTGAATGAGTCTATTGTACCGCAGTCTGTAGGGGGAGGCTGTTCCAGCCACGTGTGGTGCGTGGAAAGTATGAGTCTGTACATGAGCCAGTGTTAGTGTGATATGTTTGGTATTTTTGGCCGAGTGTGTTACAAGTACGCTGACTGTTTGCGTCCTGTAAGTATGTGTGTGGGTCAATGTCAATGTAAGTGTATGTGATCTTGTGCAGAATTTTTAGTGTGTGCTTGTCTGCACATGTGAAGAGGTTACATATTAATCTGTTGTTTGATCTGTGTTGTGATGCCTGGTATTCAAGTTCATTGTTTATAATGAACCGAGCCACCTTGGTGTTTGCTTTCCTGGAAAACCCATTTATCCATCAGCCTGATAGGGAAGATGAACAGGTGGTGTGCCATCTGCCTAGGCTGGGCCTATGAATTTTAGAGTAAAAGAGTCGACATTAAAAGGGTACAGCAAGACACAGAAGCTAGAGGGAGTAGACTGGCATGTAGGAGACTGGGGGAGCAAGCTGATGTTTAAAGCAAGAATGAGAACCCCACAGCTAAATGGCAGGAACAGGGAAGGGGAAACCAGAACTGTAGCTGTAGGACAAGGGAGAAAGAATCAGTGGAACACCTAATAGTAAAATGCAGCAACTATGAGAGGCAGAGAGGGGAGTTCTTAGTAGCACCAGGGAGGAGTGGGCTAAGAGGCTAGAGGAGGACAACGGGGCAATCGCACGATACATGTTGGGGCTGTATGGAGATGCAGTGCTGGGAAAAAGGGCACAAATGTTTGAATAAGTGCATGGATAAGCAATGTCAGTAAGTTATTCCAGCAACAAACTGAAAAGTAAAGTGTGATAGTGTATTGCAATGAAGAAAAATTAAGCTACACAGCACAATTGAAAGGAAAAAGTTGTGAATAAACAGAAGAGACGCCCGAGAGGAGGAGGTCAGGTCAAAAGAAGAAGAAGAATGTTTGTTTACATATCCGCCTAAATGCGTTCCAATTACGGCGCGAAAACCCGAACCTGGTTCCGGGTTTTGTGTCAAATGGAAGACGCCTATAGGACACACCGCCGCGGCGCACCAGTCACCAGTGCACCGGACACCTCGGCAGTGATGGTTAAAGGGGTATTACTCGGGAATAATATTGGTGGAGCAGGGTGCTGCCTGACAGGGCTGTTCAGCGATCGTGGGGCGGACATGGGCTGATTAGTCTGGAGGTATTTCTGCTGTGCAGCGGCCCAGTCAGCTGAGGTTTTCTGTGATACATGTTGGAAAGAACGGATATCCGTGGATGACTAATTGTATACCGGTACTTATTGTATGTAAGTATTTTCAAGCAACGGACCACCCTTCCCCCCTTTTAATCCTTTAAATCGAAGGCCGAGTGTAATGGGATACGAAATGCAATCAAAAGTAAACCCATGTTTATTATTATATTCAAGCCTAATTGCCAGATTTTGCTTCTGCTTGGAGCTGCACAGAACAAAAACTGCAGAGTTCAAAGTCTCCTGGTTAATTACAAATTCCAGCTACTTTGTCACGGCATGAGGATGAACACCAAGTAAAGCATAGTGATGGAAAATTCCATCCACTGCTTTCTTTTGAGTGTAACCCCCTGATTTCCTCATTGCTAGCCTTCCACACAACCACAGCATGTAATGAAACACACAAGAAATTAATCCAGACAAGGAAAAGTTTTGCCGGCGCCAAGGATCGAACCCACGACCAGTGAAACAGGGTAGCCACTCCTTAACCAGTTGGCCAAAGATGTACCTCACTTGCTGAGTGAGTTATGGGAGGCTCGCCCATCAGGCTTTGTCTCGGCACCACATGAGTCCCCCTCCACTGTTGTGTCTCCCTTTGGGGAGACACAACAGAATTACAGGAGAGGATGCCCACCAATATGCCACCAGTGTAATGCCCTGAATTTCCTTTTTTCTAGGCTTCCACATGACCACAGCGTGTAACGAAACACATGAGAAATTAATCCAGACAAGGAAAGGTTTCGCCGGCGCTAAGGATCGAACCCGTGACCAGCAAAACGGGAGAGTCACTCCTTAACCAGTCGGCCAAAGAGGTACCCCACTCACTGAGTGAGTTATGGGAGGCTCGCCCATCAGGTTTTGTCCTGGCACCACATGAGCGTCTTTGTAGTGATCCACATCCTGTCATACAGGAAATTTGGGTACCTGTTGAACCTCCCAGTTGTCATGAGAGGAATGCTCTGTGCCTGGGTAATTCTGTTAGGGAACCTCCGCATGTTACCCCTGAATGCAAACTTATTTTTCACCTCCTCAGAATGTTTTGCCTATACCTATTATTATTATATTGAAATATTAACCCAGCAGCGTCGGTGGACCCATTTTTGGGCTCCCGCGAGTCGGTCCGCTGAAACGGCGGACCCAGTTTTGGGCTTGGCTCAAAACGCCTAATTTGAGCTAATTGTAGGCAGTGGCGGCATAGAGCAACCCACCATGCATGAGCTGGGTCATCGTGGTGAGTGATTGATCTTGAGGTGGGCTTATTTGTCATAGGTGGTGCTGTAAGGTCATGGCAGACTGAATTAGCTAGCCTTTTTTTATTTTTTTTTTTTTTTTTTTTTTTTTACAACAAAGGAGGCAGCTCAAGGGCACAAAAAAAACAATGATAAAAAAAAGAGCCCGCTACTCGCTGCTCCTAAAAAAGAAACAAAAGAGGTGTCCAAAAGCAAGGTCAAATTTGGGAGGAGAGGTGTCCTGATACCCAGGGGCGTTCCTAGACATTTTGGGGCCCGGGGGGCTCATTCCCATTTGGGGCCCCTCTTATGGGGTGAGAGGCGAGCACAATGAGCCAAAGCAGCTGCGGGGTTTAGTGGGGTGCTGTTAGCCCCCACCCCCTCACCCCGGGAAAAATTTTAGAATATGAGCAATTGTAGAATCATTTTAAAGGCACTTGTAAATGCAAATTTCAGACATTTTATTTCTTAAAACTAGGTGCACCCCTTCCATGATTGGAAGGGGGCCCCTGAAGAGCCCTATTTCTTTGACATAACATTTTTGTTACATTTTTGTTTACAAAATTGAAAATTGGGGCCCTTTAGTGAGACCCAAATTTGTCTTTCGGGTCCAAATATAAATGGGGCCCTTGACCATTTTGGGGCCACTGAATTTAGCTTGTCCTCCTGCCAAAGCAGCAATGGTTAAATTTCGCATTTTGGGGCCCCCCTCACTTTGGGGCCCGGGGGGCGATTTCAAACAGCCCCCCCTCGCCCCCCCCCTCAGGAACGCCACTGCTGATACCCTCCTCTTGAAAGAGTTCAAGTCGTAGGCAGGAGGAAATACAGATGAAGGAAGATTGTTCCAGAGTTTACCAGCGTGAGGGATGAAAGAGTGAAGATGCTGGTTAACTCTTGCATAAGGGGTTTGGACAGTATAGGGATGAGCATGAGTAGAAAGTCGTGTGCAGTGGGGACGCGGGAGGGGGGGAGGCATGCAGTTAGCAAGTTCAGAAGAGCAGTCAGCGTGGAAATATCGATAGAAGATAGAAAGAGAGGCAACATCGCGGCGGAATTTAAGAGGTAGAAGACTATCCGTATGAGGAGGAGAGCTGATGAGACGAAGAGCCTTAGCCTCCACTCTGTCCAGAAGAGCTGTGTGAGTGGAGCCCCCCACACATGAGATGCATACTCCATACGAGGGCGGACAAGGCCCCTGTATATGGACAGCAACTGTGCGGGGGAGAAGAACTGGTGGAGACGGTACAGAACGCCCAGCCTCAAGGAAGCTGATTTAGTAAGAGATGAGATATGAAGTTTCCAGTTGAGATTTTGAGTTAAGGATAGACCGAGGATGTTTAGTGTTGAGGAAGGTGATAGCTGAGTGTTGTCAAAGAATAGGGGATAGTTGTTTGGAAGATTGTGTTGAGTGGATAGGTGGAGAAACTGTGTTTTTGAGGCGTTGAAGGACACCAGGTTCTTCTTGCCCCAATCGGAAATAATAGTAAGCGTTCTGCAGCCTCCAGCCTTGAGTCGTTAAGTTCCTGTAGAGTGGGTCTTCTATTAAAAGAAGTTGAGTAATGCAGAGTGGAATCATCGGCGTAGGAATGGATAGGACAGTTCGTTTTGGAAAGAAGATCATCAATGAACAACAGAAAGAGAGTGGGAGATAGGACAGAACCCTGTGGGACACCACTGTTAATAGATTTAGAGGAAGAACAGTGACCGTCTACCACAGCAGAAATAGAACGGTCAGAAAGGAAACTGGAGATAAAGGTACAGAGAGAAGGATAGAAACCGTAGGAGGGTAGTTTGGAAAGCAAAGATTTGTGCCAGACCCTATCAAAAGCTTTTGATATGTCCAGCGCAATAGCAAAGGTTTCACCGAAACAGCTAAGAGAGGATGACCAAGAGTCAGTTAGGAAGGCTAGGAGATAACCAGTAGAACGCCCCTTGCGGAACCCATACTGGCGATCAGATAGAAGGTCAGAAGTGGAAAGGTGCTTTTAAATCTTCCGGTTAAGGATTGATTCAAAAGCTTTAGATAGACAAGAAAGTAAAGCTATAGGATGGTAGTTTGAGGGATTGGATATAGTAATCACTTGTCAAATTCTCTAAAGTAGACAACAAGCGACTCTCGGCTAGATGCCACGTGTCACGAGACTTTATTTTGTAACAAACACTACCCAAAAAGAATGGAGTTTGAGTATAAGTAAATATTTTTAACGGCTTTATGGTTATGAGAGGAGTACTCTGATATACGTTCCATGCTCTTTTCTTAGTCTCAAAATGTAGTGTAATGTTGCCGTTTCTCGGCCACTTCTCGGCTTTCCCATAGCCGACGCCCACGGGTTAAGAACCTGAAAGTTTGATGAAATTTTTAAGTAGAGTTTTTGAGAAAACTTTTTTTTCCAGAAAAACGTCATGATTTTATGAAATACTACTCTTTTATTTCCGGAAGTGTGTCTTTGCCTGTTGATCCACAAAATATTTATACCCATAGCTACAATTCATTTGTAAAACATTTGGACAACGTATCATCATTTTCATGAAAAAGAAATAATACCTCAAAGATTTTTTTATTTACCTCATTAGGGAGAGAAAAAATATATAAAATCAAGACTAAAAGAGATCTTTTATGGACAAAATATATGTCTTTCCCTTAGCTTTCATATGATATCATCACTTTTATCATAGGTTAGAAACTAAGGGAGGAGTGTTTCTTCAAATGCCAAAAATTTGTGTCTTGAGAAAACGGACATTTTCTCAAACACCACCCAACAGGGATGGTGCCATATCAGGAGCAGTGATCGATGTATTTTTAGAGAAACATCACAAAATTGAAGTAAACAAAAGCCTGTATACATGTAGTGTGTAATGGTACAGTCACCTTTTGATTAGTTAACATGAGTTTTAAACAACACGTTTTTGATTTAACACGAGTTTATATTTAAGGAGATATGATTAACTAACGTGATATTTTCTACTTAACGCGCGTTTAATCGATGATGTCACGCGCATCCACGCTACTTCTGGGGGAACCGCGCTCAGACACTCTGTTTCTCCTCACAGTCCTCAGTCTGAAGCTATACTAGCTAGCCTGCACTGTGAGTGGAACGTTTCTCTGGAATACACTGCACTTTCACCTCTACTATGGCACCCAAGTCCTTACACCTCACAGGAAAGTGCTGCCAAGAAGTCAAGAGAGAGTCTCACCATTGAAAAGAAGTTGAAGGTTTTGGATTGGTATGCTAGGGGAGAAAAGACCTCTGTGATGGTGAAAGTGACTTTTTCAAGCTTTGAAATCAGTGTTAGTGGTGAAGACAGTGACATCAACAACATTGAACTCCAACCCCTCGTCTTACCATTATTGTGCAACCTCAGTTTGGTAGCCATCCTGTAGCTCAATCTCATTACGGTGATGGTGGAAGTGATACTCAGGCCCCTGAGGATGCATCCCACCACCCTTCAGGGTTATCAAGTTGAAAACATGAGGGTAATGAAGGGGGTTTGTAACGGGGTTGAGTGCGTGGAGGGGAGGGCAGCTGCCAACCACAACGTACGCAGCGCTGCGAACGCAAGCTTGCTCTGACCTAAAAGTTACTGTGCTTCATCATATCACCACAGAAACACCACATGACGTAGAGACTTTGGGTATAAGGCAGATTGAAGAGGAAGGATGGATTAAGCGAATGCTTATAAATCTAAAGCTACTGACTTAGGTAGAGCCATGAAATTGATAATAGAAAGTGACCAATTTTCGAGGGAGCATCAGAACGTCAGAACGCGGGGTGAGGAGGGACGGTGGCCAACGCAAGTGTCGAGCGTTCAAAGTGAAGTACAAATGTAAATAAAATGAGAACGTGTGTTTTTATTGTTTCCGTGACCAACTAATGTATTAATATTGTGTTTTTTTTAAGGTTAGAGTAACAAAATCCCCAAAATAGGCAGACTTTCCCAGTGTCCAGGAACGTAACCCACCCTATTACTTTTGTTTCTTATGGGGAAATTATGTTTAAATAACGCGATTTTAAATAACACGACATCTCCAGGAACATAGCCCTTGTGTTGATCAAGAGGTGACTGTGTAAACATAGCCATAAAATAGAAAACGGGGGTATGAAGAGGGAGGACTACCCTTGATACTTTTTTTTTTTACTGGGAAAATTGTCATAGGCACCTGAAACTTTCACAAAGTATGGATAAATAATAGAGGAGTCTTGGGTTTGTTTGTTTTTTCTCATATCTCCGAAGTTTTCAGATTTTAAAGGCGGGGGCCCCTTAAGCCCAGCACAGCCAAGGTCATCAATCAGGGCCTAATACACAAGACTGCAGTTGAGGTCTGTGAGCTCTCTCTCATGCCCAGCATCATCTACAAAGCAATGAGGTGTTATGGCCCCACATGAGAGGCAGGTGATGGTGATGGAACAACAAAGTTGTTTTTTGTCTCATTTTTCTTTTCGCCGAAGCATTTAATGCATATCTAGGATGCAAGGCTTTCAAGCTGGGAGGGAGAGATGATGTATTTTTTCTCATCTTCATAGCTGGGAGGAAACTTCTCTTAAAGCGGGGGGACTGGGAGCGGGAGGGACTGGGAATCCCTCCCCCTCCTCAATTTGTGTTCCCATTAACACTCGAGGTGGAAAAAGGGGGGAAGGGAGGACCCGTCCTCCCAGAACCCTAGTAATTGGGGCTCTGAATGTGTGTGGTTGTGGAACAAGTGTGAGTAAAAGAGAAGAGATAGGTAGCTTATTTGTGCGAAGAAAGATGGATGTGCTAGCATTGAGTGAAATGAAGCTAAAAGGGAAGGGTGAGGTTAAATGTGGAAGTGTGGTGGGGGGAACGGCAGGAGTGGAGAGTGGGCATGGTAGGGAGGGAGTGGCTCTGTTAGTGAGTGAAGAGATGAGTGAGTGTATGGTGGAGTGGAAGGAAGTTTCCTCTAGGGTGATGTGGGTGAAAATGAAGATAGGATGTGAGATATGGGGGTTTGTGAGTGTGTATGGCCCAGGTAGTGAGAGAACTGACCAAGAGAGAGAAGAGTTTTGGAGTGAGTTAGATGAATGTGTGGAAAGAATGGGAAGGAATGTCAATGTAGTGGTGATGGGGGATGTGAATGCTAGAGTTGGTGAGGAGCCAGTGGATGGAGTAATTGGGAATTATGATGTACACCTAAACAAATTAGGTTGTAAACCAAACTTGACAACACGCACGAGACACGCTAGGTTTCCTTAGTAGATAAGGATCATTGAGGTAAGACATACCTTCATAAAGCTACTTAACTTTGTTTGCTTGATAAACACAAACACTATATGAATAATATTGATGAGATATTGAGAAGATAGGTTATTATTCAATATTTACAAGTGCCGGTTTCTCCATTTTGCGCTTATCTTTTAACATTTTTACTTTACATGCATGTTCAACAAACATTGAAGCACACTCAAGTTTGAAATTTCACACTTCCTTATGTTTCATAAATGTATTAGAATATTACAACAACTAGACTTATGATGTTGAATAATAATAAATAAGTATGATGCACAAATTTTATACCCGTTACCCCTCTGAATGTCGCTGTCTCGGCCATGTTTGTTTACATCTCAAAGCAGTACCTGTGAGTCTATACGAAGGACCAATTCTGGTATAGGCCCCAGCAAATATTAAGGGTTTTAAATGTAAAATAATGGGATTTGATAAGGATCTGAATACATGTGAAACTTTAATAATGACCTGATAGTGGGGAGGGCTACAAACGTCTGGCGGAAAAACTTCACCTGACACTTGTGGTTCAAACCAGTATACAGTCATACCTAGGTTTACGAGTTTAATTCATTCCAGAATTTTGCTCGCATTCCAAAACACTTTGTAAACTAAAACTAATTTCCCCATTGAAATTAAAGTAAATCCCATTAATGCGTTCCATATCACAAAAAAATATTGATATGAAAATCATTTTACATGCTTTTTTGTCCAGAATTAAAGTAATTTTACAAACTATTTGCAATAGAAAATAATATAAAACACAAATCAATGTGTTATGGTTGTTACGCAACTCCTGCTACTGCTAATTACGCTTGAGGTGTAGGCTTTGCACCAGGGTTTAGAAGCCACAGTTTCCCCATTCTCGAGGCACCAAAACTACGTTTGACCATCAACGTGAAGCTAACCTGACATATCGCCCAGGATGGCGGGTGAATGGGAGTCAGTCACGTCCAAGAAGGCATACAAGTCGCCAAGGCTCACACCCTTTTCCTGTTGTGAGCATATAGTATCCGCCGCTCCTATTTTCTTATTTGCAGCACCATCCCTTTTAACCGTCTTTCCCGGGGATATCGTTAAATCACAAACAACGCACACTGTAGTCTGAAAACACCAAGATCGCACGCAAAAGCACAAATGCAATCGGACACGAGTACACGGATATTATCTCCAGGGCCCGAGGAATATTCGTATTCCTGGGGCCCTGATTATCTCTACAAGTTCACTTTACAACGCGGACACACAGTAGTACGAAAATAAAATGGTGGAAACGATAATTACATATGTAGGGAGCAAGGTTACGATGTAGATCTTCCTATAAAATAACTCCAATGTGAGCGTGCTATTTCTAGGCCATACACACACACACACAACATACAATCTTCTTAGAAACATAAAAGCAGCATTTACGTATTTAGATGAAGAAATGGTGAAGAAACTAATAACATCGATGATACTTCCAAGACTGGAATATGCAGCATTAGTGTGGTCACCTGGATTGAAGAAAGAAATTAGAAAGTTGGAAAGAATACAAAGAGCAGCGACTAAACTACTGGAAACTCTGAGAGAACATACTTATGAAACAAGACTGGAGAAATTGGGACAAACAACACTGGAGAGAAGAAGAGAGAGAGGGGACCTAATAGCATTGTACAGGATACAAGAGGGACTGGAGAAATTGCACAGGGAAGACCTAGTGGTACGTGACAGAAGTGTGACAAGAGGCAATGATAAGAAATTGAAGAAGAGTGACTGTAGGAGAGACATCAAGAAATACATTTTCCATACAGAAGCATAACAACATGGAACGGACTTGACGAGGAGACTGTGTGTGCAAAAACAATTCATGAATTTAAAGCCAAACTGGATAATAAGCGTTATGGAGACTGGACAGCACGAGCCGTACTGTATTTCACAACTAGGTAAATACACACACACACACCACTCCCTCCCTCTATCCCCACCCTCCTACATATGTCAGATCCCCATACCCCCATCCACCTCATTTTTGCACTTTTAGTAGGCTATGGCTACTAACCATTTATAATAATTGTAACAATAATAATGATAATAATAATAAAATAATAATAATAAAGCCATTATTACACACACACACACACACACACACACACACCACACACACACACACACACACACACACACCACACACACATCAAGTTGAGCAACTTGATTAATGTCTCACTCGCACAAGGGAAGGTACCGAGAGACTGGAAGAGGGCTAATATTGTCCCAATACATAAAGGAGGAAGCAAGGAAGACCCGTTGAACTATAGGCCAGTGTCATTAACAAGTGTAGTAGCAAAGATGTGTGAGAAAATTATAAGAAACAGACGTTTGGAGTATTTAGAAGAAAACTGTGTATTAACAAATAGCCAATTCGGATTCAGAGGAAGACGGTCTTGTGTAACTAATCTGATCAGCTTCTATTCAAGAGTAATTGATATAATACAGGAAAGGGACGGTTGGGCAGACTGTGTGTATCTGGATTTAAAGAAGGTGTTTGATAAAGTACCACACAAGCGATTAATATGGAAACTTAATCATGTTGGAGGTCTGGGTGGTTCAATATTGGATTGGATTATGGACTTTTTGACGGAGAGAAATGCGAACAGTAATTAGGAATAATAAATCAAGCTGGATGGAAGTGACTAGTGGAGTCCCCCAAGGATCGGTGCTGGCTCCGATTATGTTTGTAATTTATATTAATGACATGACAGAAGGGGTGACAAGCTATATGAATATGTTTGCTGATGATGCTAAAATAATGAGGAGGGTGGCTAATGAAGAAGACTGTGTAGCCCTGAGCCAAGATCTCGATAGAATAAGCGAATGGTCACACAAATGGGAAATGACATTCAATACAGAGAAGTGTAGCGTGATGGAGTTTGGTAAGAGCACTAGACGAATATTGGGGAACTACTCTCTGAGTAATGAAAGAATCATGAAAAAACTGAAGAAAAAGATCTGGGAGTGATCATAACAGACAAGTTATCCTTTGGAAAACATATAGACCAGATATCTGGGGAAACATACAATCTTCTTAGAAACATAAAAGCAGCATTTACATAGTTAGATGAAGAAATGGTAAAGAAACTAATAACATCGATGATACATTCAAGACTGGAATATGCAGCATTAGTGTGGTCACCTAGATTGAAGAAAGAAATTAGAAAGTTGTAAAGAATACAAAGAGCAGCGACTAAATTAACGGAAACTCTGAGAACATACTTATGAAGAAAGACTGGAGAAATTGGGACAAACAACACTGGAGAGAAGAAGAGAGAGAGGGGACCTAATAGCATTGTACAGGATACAAGAGGGACTGGAGAAATTGCACAGGGAAGACCTAGTGGTACGTGACAGAAGTGTGACAAGAGGCAATGATAAGAAACTGAAGAAGAGCAACTGTAGGAGAGACATCAAGAAATACAGTTTTCCAAACAGAAGCATAACAACATGGAATGGACTTGACGAGGAGACTGTGTGTGCAAAAACGATTCATGAATTCAAAGCCAAACTGGATAATAAGCATTATGGAGACGGGACAGCACAAGCCTAGTACGGCTCTTTTCCTGTATTTCACAACTAGGTAAATACAACTAGGTAAATACACACATTATTACAAGTCGCAGTAGACGGGGTGACTATAATAATAAAAGTAGCAACATTGAAGGCTTGGATCACCTTGTTGGACCTTGAGTTGGAGGCATTGAGTCCATGGAGACCACGAGAATCCTTGGTGGGAAGTGAATGAAGTCAGAGACACTCGACACGTCCTCACCGCGCTTCTTACCATCCCAACTTTCGCACATTATCATCCCGAGTTTCGCACTGCTTTGACACGAACGTTTAGTGACGGGAATTTATATTCTCTTCTTCTATTACTCTCTCGGTCCCACATGTCCTCTGCGTGTATCGAAACACATGAGAAATTAATCACAACAAGGAGAGGGTATTCCCCAGCTGCCTGGGATTGAACCCGTGACCAGCGTGACGAGAGAGCCGCTCCTTACCGAATCGGCCAAAGAGGTACCCCCCTGGCTAAGTGGGTTATGGGAGGCTCATTCATCAGGCATAGTCGCCGCACTACACGACTTTCCCCTCTATGTAGATTAATTTCTGTGTGTTGAGATCTTTAGACAGTGACCATTATCGGTTCACTATTCCACAATGTCCCCGTAGAGACATACCTCCAACTCTCCCATTTTCTATTACCCTCGGAGAGCATGGGCCATCTTACCTGTTACCCCTTCGGGGAAACTCAACAGAACCGCAGGATAGGATGCCACCGCTATGCCACCAGTTTAATGACGGGAGTTTATATTCTCTTCTTCTATTACTCTCTCGGTCCCACACGTCCTCTGCGTGTATCAAAACACACGAGAAATTAATCACAACAAGGAGAGGGTATTCCCCAGCTGCCTGGGATTGAACCCGCGACCAGCGTGATGAGAGAGCCACTCCTTACCGAGTTGGCGAAAGAGGTACCCCACTGGCTAAGTGGGTTATGGGAGGCTCGTTCATCAGGCATAGTCACCGCACTACATACGGGTCA